>NW_024412452.1:3396276-3448776 GCF_014898765.1 Herpailurus yagouaroundi
ACAGAATCGGAAACAGGCTCCAGGCTCTGAGCCATCAGCCCAGAGCCTGACGCGGGGCTCGAACTCACGGACTGCGAGATCGTGACCTGGCTGAAGTCGGACGCTCAACCGACTACGCCACCCAGGCGCCCCCCAACAAGTGTCTTTCTTAATGCCCCTTACCCATTTAGCCCATCCCCTCACCCACAACCCCTTCAGAAACCCTCAGTTTGTTCTCTGTAATTAAGAGTCTCTTATGTTTTGTCCCCCTCCCTGTTTTTATATTATTTTTGCTTCCCTTCCCTTATGTTCATCTGCTTTTTATCTTAAATTCCACATATGAATGAAATCATATGATATTTGTCTTTCTCTGACTGGCTAATTTCGCTTAGCATAATACCCTGTAGTTCTATCCATGTTGTTGTAAATGGCAAGTTTTCATTCTTTTTTGATCACCAAGTAATACTCCATTGTGTATATATATATATATATATATATATGCATATATATAATATGTATACATATATGTATACGTATATATACATGTATATACGTATACATGTATATATACGTATATATATATATACCCAGTGGCAACTGGCCTTGTACCCGAGGCATCTTGTTGTAACCCATGGAGCTCCTCACAGTGGCCCGCAATCCTTTCCCCATCGCTCTTTCTTTGCAGGCACCTCATCGCCCTCACCACCAGGCATTGGTCAAATAGCCTCCTCTGTTCGGCTGCTAACCCAGTGCTATGCCCTGGTACATGGATACTTATTTTCAGTTCTACTACACTCTCTCTGACTTTGGGTATGAAATTTGTTTCTTCTGAGTTTCTGGATCATCTATAAACTGAGGAAAATGATTCCTACCTTATAGAGATATTAAATTGATAAAGGTTAATTATGATTGTAAACATTTAGCATGGTGCCTGACATTAAGTTCTGTACTTTTCTTCACCTAGGGAATTGGGAAACTGGAGTTCTGGAGCTTTTAAAACACGTTATTTGATTTCCAGCAACTAAATCTTTTGTGCTTATTTTTCGCTATTACTACACTACTACTACTAAAACACAATACAATAGTGGCTATATTTCCCACATTATGGAATTAGGGTTGGATCTATGAGATAGTGTAGGCATATGACTTTTGAAAAGCACAGTGTTCTACTCATATAGAAAGTGATAAAATTTTATTTTTCACTGAGCTTTGGCTCAAATTTAATCACAAAATCTACTGACTTCATAAAAATAACTATATTCCCCCCTTAAAAACAAATAATATTTCTTTAGAAATGCATGCTGAAGTATTTATGTTTCATATATCATGATATCTGCAACTTACTTTTACATTTTTCCAGCTTCACTGAGATATAATTGCTAAATAACATTGTGTAGGTTTAATTTGTACAACATGATGATTTAATATATGTATATACTGTGAAATGATTACCACATTAATTAACACATCTGTTATTATTTTGTGGTAAAACAATTCAGATTTATTCTCTTAGCAAATATCCAATATACAGTAGAGTGTGATTAATTATAGTCAACATGCTGTGCATTAGATCCCTAGAACTGATTCATCTTATAACTGAAATTTTATACCCTTTGGTCAATACTTCACCATTTCCCCAATATCCTAGATCCTGGTCACCACCAATTTACTGTGTTTCTTTGCGTTCAACGTGAAATATATCTTGTTAATGTTTATATAGTTTTGAGAGAGAGAGAGAGAGAGAGAGACAGGGAGAGGGGCAGAGAGAGAGGGAGACACAGATTCTGAAGCAGGGTCCCAACTGTGAGCTGTCAGCACAGAGCCTGATGCAGGGCTCGAAACCACAGACTGCGAGATCATGACCTGAGCCAAAGTCAGATACTTAACCAACTCAACCACCCAGCCTCCCCGATACCACCTTTTTTTGAAAAAATTTTTAATGTTTATGTATTTTTGAGAAAGAGAGAGAGCGAGCAGGGGAGGGGTCAGGGGTATAGGGAGACACAAAATCCAAAGCAGGCTCCAGGCTCTGAGCTATCAGCACAGAGCCTGATGCGGGGCTCGAACTTATGAACCATAAGATCATGACCTGAGCTGAAGTTAGACACTTACAACTGAGCCGCTCAGGCGCCCTCCAAGTTCACGAATTTAATATATTCCACATATAAGTCAAAGCATGCAGTATTTTTTTTGTCGTTTTTCATCCATCTGGTCACAAATAGGAATTGCTTCTTCTTTAAAGCTGAATAATACACCTGTGTGTGTGTGTGTGTGTGTGTGTGTGTGTGTATGCGTGTGTGTGTGTTCATATTTTCTTTATCCATTCATCTGCCAGTAAGCAATTAGGTTGTTTCCATAGGGAATAGTGCAATGAACTTGACGGTGCAGATATCTCTTTAAGATAGGGATTTCATTTCCCTTGAATAAATACCTAGAAATGAGATTGCTAGACATATGGTAGTTCTATTTTTAATTTTTAAAGAAACTTCCAAATATTTTCTGTAATGGCTGTACCAATTTATATTCCTACCAACAGTGCAGAAGGGCTTTCCACATCTTTACCAGCACTTGTTATCTCTTGTCTTTTTGATAATAGCCATGCTAAGAGGTGTAATGGATTTGTGGTTTTGATTTGCATTTTCCTGACAATCAGTGATGTTGAGCACCTTTTAGTGTGCATGATGGTTATTTTTATGTTGTCTTTGTAAAAAAGTCTATTCAAGTCCTTTTCCCATTTTTAATTGGTTATTTGGTTTTGTTTCTATTGAATTGCATGAGTTCCTTATATATTTGGTTATTAACTCTTTATTAGATATATGATTTGCAAATATTTTCTCCCATTCTGTAGTCTGCATTTTCATTTTGTTGATTGTTTCTCTTGCTGTGCAGAAGCTTTTTAAT
This sequence comes from Herpailurus yagouaroundi, assembly GCF_014898765.1. Lineage (NCBI taxonomy): Eukaryota > Metazoa > Chordata > Mammalia > Carnivora > Felidae > Herpailurus > Herpailurus yagouaroundi. Next base: position 3,399,157 of record NW_024412452.1, read on the forward strand.
TTGATATGGTGCAATATGTTTGTATTTGCTTTTGTTATTGTACTTTTGGTGTCGTATCCAAAAACTCACCGGCAAGACCAATGTCTTGGAGCTTTTTCAATGGCAGTAAAGCTTTCTCTCTATCTTTTCTTATAGGAACTTATAGTTTCAGCTTCCACATTTAAGTCTTTAATCACTGAATATGTAGATCACTTTGAGTGGTATGGGCATTTTAACAATATTAGCTTTTCTGATTAATGAATATGGGGTTTCTTCCCATTTATTGGTGTCTTTTTTTGATTTCTTTCAAAATGTCTTAGAGTTTAAGTGTACAGATCTTTCACCTCCTTGGTTAAATTTATTCCCAAGTATTTTATTATTTTTAATGCTGCTATAAATGGGATTGTTTTCTTTATTGTATCCTGAAATTCTACTGAATTTATTTATTACTTCTAACTATTTTTTAGTGGAATCTTTAGGATCTTCTATATAGAAGATCATGTCATCTGCAAACAGAGACAACTTTTCTTCTTCCTTTCCCATTTGGATGTCTTTCATTTCTTTATCATGCCTAATGACTCTAGCTGGGACTTCCAGTCCTATGTTAAAAGGATTGGTGAGAGTGGGCACCTTATCTTGCTCCTGATTTTAGAGGAAAATCTTTCAACCTTTCACCATTGAGTATGATGTTAGTTGTAGCAATTATGTTGTGATATGTTCCTTCTATACCCAATTTGTTGAGTGTTTTTATCATGAAATAATATATTTTTTCAAATGTTTTTTCTGCATCTATTGAATAATCATTTGAGTTTATCCTTCTATTAATTTGGTATATCACATTTATTGGTTTGTATATTTGAATCATCCTTGCATCATAGGGATAAATCTTACTTGATAATCATATATGATCCTTTTAATGTGTTGTTGAATTTGGTTTTCTAGTATTTTGTTTAGGATTTTTACATCTATGTTTATCATGGATAGTGGCCCATAATTTTGGGTGGTAACATTAGCTGAGCTTCATGATTGAGCGGGCTACTGGTTGTGCTCCACTCTTAGGAGAAGTCACTAGCCAGGCTGTATGTGATGTAATGTTAGAGGCTGGGCTCCACATTGGGCAGTATTACAAGTTGTTCTCTGAGGTTTCCCAGGCTTCCTGAAGAACTGTTTAGGATCTCTATTCAGGAGGGACTGAGGTTGTGCTTAATGGTTAGGCAGGAATACTGGCATGGCTCCCTGCCAGGACAGGGTTTTAGAGTAGGTTCCACGGGTGCCAAGTTTCTCTGCAAGGCTTCTTGGTCAGATGGAGCTTCCAACTGGTTTTGCTTCCTGGGCAGGTTGTAGAATGGGTTCCATATACAGGACAGTCCACTGGTTAGGAACCTAAACTGGACAGAACTGCCAACTGAGCTCCCTGGCCAGTGGCTGGGATCTCTGTTAGTGTGTTGCCACTAGCAGGGATGCACTGTGAGCCCCACCTCCCTTTTCCATCTCTAGCTGTCTTCCCCAGTGATTACTGTGAGTCAGTACCTAAGTTGGCCTCCCATGATTCATCCTGGAATGCTGGAGAACATGGATGTCCAAATTGTGATTTCCTTTTCCTACTGGAGAAACAGTAGGCTCAGGGTACCCTGTCGATGTACTGTGCTAGCTTGGGGGAAGGGTAATGCAGTCAAAGTGAAACTGCTTCTCTTTCTGTAGTATTTTTTCTTGGTTTCTGTGGTCTAAGGTGGTGGAGTAGCCTTATTCCTAGGTTCTGGGATCTTGACAAAGGAATCTTTCTCTGTATAGTTAGTTGCTAATTTCTCCTTTGTGAGGGGGACCAAAGCCAGGAACTACCTATTTTGCTATTTACTGACATTAGCTAGACTCTGCAACTTGTTTTTAAATAGCTCAACAAAAATAGTCAGTGCATCTATCTATCTATGTATTCACTGTCTATTAAGAAATGAGGCCAGTGTAAGCAAATGTTAGTGATTCAGGTAAAGAGTTTGTGAATGATCATTGTACTACTCTTCCAACTTCTCTGTATGTTGGAAAAATTTTTAAATAAAAATGTTGGGGAAACATGAATAAAAGTCACATCTTTATTTAGTTGATAATTAATATTTTAGATGACTAGCTACCTATTCTTCAATAATCTTTGTATTTAACTGTATACATGATACAGAGCTAAGCCTCTATATTCATTACCTTATTTAACTCTTACAGTCCTGAATGCTTTATTATCACATTTCCCAAACATGAAAACTAAGGTCTAGAGAGGGAAGTAACCGACTTGTCTTATAAGTAACAAAGCCATATTCTATTGAGAGAGAGCCACCTTTGCAAGGTGATGGTCTATGTCAAACATCTTTGGAATGTCTGAAAAATTGTTACTAAGTTTAAAGTGGTGTTTGTTTATTTTAAATTTCAGACTCTATATTACACTTCAGCAAATATTATTACAAAAAATAAAAGTTTATATCCCAATTCAAATGAGCACATAACATAAAGTATCTAGAACATTGTGTTCAAGGTCATCTCTTCTTATCTGTATTGCTCTCTTCAACAAACATCAAAGTGTGGGCTCTTCTCATGGATGTATTTGGACTGAATCATAGCTGATTTCTTTGTAAAACTTGTCTTATCCCCTACTAGTGATAATTCATATCTCTACTTCAGGCATCTCAGTAATCTTCAGTGGAAGAAGTAAAATGGAAGGAAATATGGGCTGGAAAGTAGATAGAAAATTCCAAACAATAAGTAAACAAAAACATATTGAATGTGTTCACTTGTGCATGCTCTCTCTTTCTCTCTGCCTCTTTCTCTTTCCCATAGATGTGCGTTCACACACACATACACACACACACACACACACACACCCCATGTGAGACAAAGAAATCTACTTCCTGATCTGGGTTGCAAAGTACTTATTCCTACAAAATTTCATTTCCAATTATAAAAGACTAAGAATATGTTCCCAGAAATGAAAAAGTTTAATTTTAAATATACCTATTTATGGTACTCTGAAGGATTTATAAAATAATCCTGCCAAACTCAGGATTCCTTTTCTCTCCCCGCCCCAGTACTTTGATTTTTTAGTTTAACTTTTCTGTTTATTTCTTACAGGAAAAAGATTGAGAAGGAAATGATTGGAAGTGAAAGAATAATAAAGCATTCTAGTCATCAAGTATTACTAACTTAAATTTTTCATATTTTCTTTGTCAGTTATGTATGAATTGCCACAGATATTTGGATTAATTGGATATTTAAACACATTTCAAATCAAATTAGGTCATTATGGTACACTTTCTTTTTAATGTGACTTGCTATTTATATTCCCACCTCATTTGTTAAAAATGAAAAATTTAACTTATACCAGTAATTAAGAGTGTTATTAGGATAGAAACAACTTAAATTATGTGACTAAAATAATTAATATGAAATAATTACATACAAATATGTTTATTATTTTCTTGAAATAAGACAGAAACAATTTTGTATTCTACAATGGAAATAATGAGTGGGCTGTTTCTGATACCTATTGACTTTGTAAACTGCTTTATTCTATCTAGAGTACACCCATATCAAACCTGCCAGTCTTTTACCCCATGCTACAATTCAACAATTTTTGGCTATTTCTAAAATCTCAGAGAGATATAAACCTTAGCTCAAATTCTATCCTATACTTCAATTTAGTCTCTATATTGCTGGATATATGAGACATACATATCCCTATATGAATATTTATACAATAATGCTTTTTTACATTTTGTAGTATAAGGTGTTACTTTTTAACAAGTATAACTTAAATGACTGTACGCTCCTGGATGGCATACGTTAGAACCAGCCTTTCAGGGGAAAACTCATTACTAAATCCGTGTTTGCAGAACCAGGAAGAAAAGCCAAGGACTGAGAGATGGTGCTATAATCTTTAAAACAAGAATTTTTACAGCAAGGGACCAAATCTAGATGTAGTGATGGATCGCATGAAATATCAGACAGTAATGTAAGTATATAAATCTATAGCCAGCTAAGAGACAACCAGAAGTGAAACTTGAGCACACTGGATTTTAGCTGTCATGCGCCTCATGTCTGTAGTTTAGAGTATAGTTGTTAAGTGATAGTTTACATTGAAGTCATAAGGAAATATGCTTACCATAAAAAGACGAGATGAAATTAACAAACATTTCATACTCTCTGAAGATAGTATGTTATACCTATACTGTTCATTAATAAAGGCATTTTGGCATATGGCTAGTCTTTTGTGTGCTTTCAGCAATTATTGTATTTGAATTGATAATAACAGTCACTTGCCCAACAAGTTCACAAGCCAAAATGCCTTCCTCCTTACATGAGCCTGCAGTGAGAGAGAAGCAACCTTAAAAAAAAAAAAAAAAAGAAAAAAGAAAAAAAAAAGAGGAAAAAAAAGAAAGCTTTCCAAATTGAGCCTCTGAGTAATAAATTAATCATCATCATGATAATAGAACAGTTATGATTATGATGGTGGTGATTATGGTGGTAATCATAATGATGTTAGACTGTTATTGATTTTTTTTACTATATTTAAGGTCCTATATTATGTATTATGCACAGTCTCACTTAATTCTTAAAAAATGCTGGGAATATGGTTATTATTTTCCCTGGTTTATTTTTTATTATTTTTATTTTTTTAATGTTTATTTACTTATTTATTTAATATAATTTTTGGCAAATAGGCTTCCATACAACACCCAGTGCTCATCCAAATAGGTACCCTCCTCAATGCCCATCACACACTTTCACCTCTCCCCCACCCCCATCAACCCTATTTGTTCTCTGTATTTACGAGTCTCTTATGGTTTGACTCCCACCCTCTCTGTATGTAACTATTTTTTCCCTTTCCCCTCCCCCATGGTCTTCTGTTAAGTTTCTCAAGATCTACATATGAGTGAAAACATATATCTGTCTTTCTCTGACTAACTTATTTCACTCAACATAATACAATCCACATCACTGCAAATGGCATAATTTCATTCTTTCTCATTACCAAGTAGTATTCCATTGTATATATAAACTACATCTTCTTTATCTGTTCATCAGTTCATGGACATTTAGGCTCTTTCTATAATTTGGCTATTGTTGAAAGCACTGCTATAAACATTGGGGTATATGTGCCCCTATGCATCAGCACTCCTGTATCCCTTAAGTAAATTCCTAGCAGTGCTACTGCTGGGTCATAGGGTAGTTCTATTTTTAATTTTTTGAGGAAACTTCACACTGTTCTCCAGAGCAGCTGCACCAGTTTGCATTCCCACCAATAGTGCAAGAGGGTTCCCATTTCTCCACATCCTCGCCAGCATCTATAGTCTTATGATTTGTTCATTTTAGCCACTCTGACCAGCGTGAGGTGGTATCTGAGTGTGGTTTTGATTTGTATTTCCCTGATGATGAGTGAGGTGGAGCATTTTTTCAAGTGTCAGTTGGCCATCTGGATGTCTTCTTTGGAAAAGTGTCTATTCATGTCTTCTGCCCATTTCTTTACTGGATTATTTTTTTTTTTCAGGTGTGGAGTTTGGTGAGTTCTTTATAGATTTTGGATACTAGCCCTTTATGTCATTTGCAAATATATTTTCCCATTCCATTGGTTGCCGTTTCGTTTTGTTGATTGCTTCCTTTGCAGTGCAGAATCCTTTTATCTTGATGAGGTCCCAATAGTTCATTTTTGCTCTTAATTCCCTTGCCTTTGGAGATGTGTCGAGTAAGAAATTGCTGCGGCTGGGGTCAGAGAGGTTGTTGCCTGCTTTGTCCTTTAGGGTTTTGATGGTTTCCTGTCTCACATTCAGGTCTTTCATCCATTTTGCGTTTATTTTTGTGTATGGTGTAAGAAAGTGGTCTAGTTTCATTTTTCTGCATGTTGCTGTCCAGTTCTTGTAGCACCATTTGCTAAAGAGACTGTCTTTTCTCCATTTGTCAAAGATTAGTAGGCCACATATTTGTGGGTCCAAGTCTGGGTTTTAATATTTATTTATTTTTGAGAGACAGAAAGAGAGCATGAGCAGGGAAGAGGCAGAGAGAGAGAGGGAGGCACAGAATCTGAAGCAGGCTCCAGGCTCTGAGCTGTCAGCACAGAGCCTGACGCAGGACTTGAATTCATGAACAGCAAGATCATGACCTGAGCTGAAGTCAGCGCTTAACCAACTGAGCCACCAAAGTGCCCAGTATCCCTAGTTTAGAAAGAGGAAACTGAAACTCTGATAGTTGAGATAACTTGTATAAGGTTAAGTAGCTAATAAGTGTCAAAAGTAAGATACATCCTTTGATCTGTTTGCTTTCAAAAGTCATGCTCTTTACACTCAAGACAATGTTTAAAGCTAGCAGTATTCATTCACAGGTCAACCCAGTTATATTTTTTTCTTTCAAATCACAGAGTGATAACTGGAAGGGAGGTAAGTCATTCTTGCTTTCCACTACTACTTGAGTGCATATACCGGGGCCCTTTTTTTTTTTTTTTTTTTTTTTCCTCTTCCATGTGTCTGAGTAACAGAGACTGTACATTCTGTTTTAGTGGTGAATGGGCTTATGAATATTCTACACCATTGCCAGTAAAGGGCACACACTGGGTAAGATGTAGCTCAGAAACTGTTGACACATAAGCAGATCACACTTCATTAACATGCAGGGGCTGAGTATGTAAACACATGTCAATGGAGAGGTATACCCAGTGGAAATGGCTCCTTGGTGGAGATGACTTGTGATACATGCTTAAATGCTGGTGGACAGGTTATCTGAAGAGTTGGCTCAGCCTGAATGAGTTTCTGTTGTGATATTCATATATGGCCTGCCCGTGGTTATCCCCTGCCTCTCTTTAGCTGGTTCCATCTGGGACCCTTTTTCTTCACCAAATTTCTTCTCCCTAGAATATCATCCTCCCATGTCCTAACCTAAGTGACTCTGACTTATGTCGCAGATACTGGCTACTCTAGGCATTTGGCTTTCTTCTCATTATACTATTGATCATAGAGTCTGAAATACAAATGTTTTTCATGTTTTCTCCTTTTAGAAATTGGCATACACCTTTCAGTATGTGGGGTCTTAAAGTCAGTCAAACAACAGTGATGATTTAGCTGTCATTATCAGTACACATGTAAACTTTCTCAGAGTTGTAATATAGGATACAAATTATGTCTAAATTTATTTAAAAGTACTTTTCGGGGCACCTGGGTGTTTCAGTCAGTTAACTGTATGACTTCAGCTCAGGTCATGATCTCACAGTTTGTGGGTTCAAGCCCCACGTAGGGCTCTGTGCTGACAGCTCAGAGCCTGGAGCCTGCTACAGATTCTGTGTCTCCCTCTCTCTCTGCCCCTCCCCTGCTTGTGCTCTGTCTCTCTCTCAAAAATAAATAAACATTAAAAAATTTAAAGTACTTTTAAAATAAACATATATAAAATTATAAGAAACGTTATTATAGTTTAATTGGCAGAATATTTTCTTAGTATATGTAAAATGATGGTGTGACATAATTTACAACATCTCAGAATCCACAAAAAATACAATTATCAAGGTACAAGGTACAAACTCTACAGCTTGATTTAGTTCTTTCTCATTAAAAAAAAAAACATGTTTTGATGTTTGAGAGAGAGAGAAAGAGAGAGCATGAGTGGGGGAGGAGCAGAGAGAGAGGGAGACAGAATCCAAAGCAGGCTCCAGGCTCTGAGCTGTCAGACAGAGCCTGACGCGGGGCTCGAACTCATGAACCGTGAGATCATGACCTGAGCCAAAGCTGGACTGAGCCACCAGGATGCCCCTGGTCCTTTCTCATTTTTATTTGCAAAAGTCTTCTGTTGTGGTTGTTTAGTAGCTTCATTGAGGCACTTTACATCACACAGAATTTCCCCCTTTTAAATATACAATTCACTAATTTACAGTAAATTTATAAAATTATGCACATATCACCACAATCCATTTTTAAAACATTCTCAATGCTTCCTCAAAGATTCCTTTAACCTATTTATAATTTATTCCTGTTCCCATATACACCCCCCAGCCCTAGGCACTTACTATTATAGATTTGCTTTTTTTTTCTGGCCATTTCATATGGGTAGAATCATACAATACACAGTCTTTCATGACTGAACTCTTTCACTTTGCATAACATCGAGGTTCATGTGTTTTATAGCTTGTATCAGAATAATAGGAAATGCAGGACAAATGGGCATCATCCCAACTGGTAGAAATAGCATGAAACCATTCCTGTGACAGGCTGTCATGCTAGGTGGAGAGAGCATAGCCTTCACAGTCAGAAGTAATTGCATTTGAATTTTGATCCCTGGGAAATACACTTACCCTTGAAAAGCCTCAATCTCTTCATTAGCAAAATGGAGAAAATCATACCTGACTTCCAGGGTTGTTGCGATGATTAAGTGAAATTAAGCCTTAGTCATCCAATCCAGAGAAAAAGAGAGAGACGTTGAAAGAGAGAGAGGGAAGTTTTTGTGTGTTTTTTTCTTTCATAAGTCTTAGGAATTTTTGAAAAAATATGGAGATTATTCTTAAACAAGAATGATTTGGACTTATGTAAGTGAGGAAAGGCTAAAGAAGTTAACAATACTTATCTTGAAGAGGGAACATGCATCTGGCTTTAGGTGTATGTGAAGGGCTGTCTCAAGATGTATTTGATCCAGTATTAATGAGAAGAGATTACAGGATAGTAGTCTTCATCTCAATATTATGGAAAAAAATACTTTATAGCATTTTCATGTGTATCTCTTTTCATAATATATTCAAATTGTTCTGCAATAATCAGAGATGTCCAACACCAGAACAAGCTATCATAGGGTACAGATGGACTCACTATCACTAGAGATCAGGTTCATGCCTGGCCATTAAAAAGACAGTATTCCTGGGGCGCCTGGGTAGCTCAGTGGGCTGAGTGTCTGACTTCAGCTCAGGTCATGATCTTACAGGTCATGAGTTGGAGCCCCACGTCGGGCTCTGTGTTAACAGCTCGGAGCCTGGAACCTGCTTCAGATTCTGTGTCTCCCTCTCTCTCTGCCCCTAAGCGACTCACATTCTGTCTCTCTGTCTCTCAAAAATAAATAAACATTAAAAAAAAAATTTAAAGACAGTATTCCTTGAATGGCTTGAAAGGTACACTTAATGGTCCTGCAGGCCTCTTCCAGTTATAAAATCTCAATTCTATGGGGATTTTTGTATGAGCTTTTAATGGCTTATACAATGGAGTTACGGATGATGGAATCTCAGGATGGCAAGAAAAATATTTTCGAGCATAAATAGTTCCAACACACAGCTCCTTTTTTTAATTTTTTCTTGGCAAAACTATCAAAATATGACACCTATACCCCTAGAGATATGTTTATTTTACAGTTAACAAAAGGGAAGGCAACTGTTTCTGAAAGTGACTGCTTTCCTTCAAGAATCTGAATCCAAATGTATATATCTCAGGGGAAATGGAAAAAAGCTATATGGTATGGACATCTGTTTTATTTTATTGTGTTTTTCTGCTCATCATACTTTGCCTCTTTTCAAAATAAAACACTTATCTCTTTGAGGAATTTACCAACCCAATTTCCATGTAGTAATTTCAGGCTATATTTAGAGCACTCTAGATATAGACGTAGGCATGTGACCCCATAATGGCTAATCATTATACCCCATGCCCCTGTTCCTCCCTTTAGAGTGATTTGCCGAAGGATGGGCTCATTATCTGTGGATTCCTCCTAAGATTCCTTCTCTTAATTTTTGGCTTATACTTCAAAGTTTTGTTTCTGTGTAGCCAAGGCTCCCTTTCTAGAAGCAGAAGGAAATAAGGGCAAAACACTTAATAGGATCTTAGAGAAAGAAGGAAGGACAGAGTGACAAATCAAGTATTTTGCATTTCTGGATCTCCAGAAATGCAACTCCATCTCTAGATTCCTCCCATAAATGAACTAATAAATTTTCATTACTTTTTTCTTAAGCTTGTTTGAAATTGATCTCTTACATAAGTTGAGCCTTGAGTACTACGGACAATACCACTAGTAGTGAATGTTTCAAGTGACAAATTTCAATAAACAGGATTGGTGGGATGGTAAAAAATGAAGACTCCTTTATATCTCATAGGAAATTATGATGGTAATAATGCTTGTCATGTTATCTGTTTGAATTATCAGCCCCTGAGCCTTCAAAGGCATTCTTATACATAAATTAGTTTTCAAAGTTTGATTTAAAAAAGTCAGAATCTTGCATTATGTAGACTGTTTCCAACATCCTTTTAAAAGATTCTACATAAAAGAGCTGACACATTTGGTAGCAAAAAGTAGCAAAGAGTTTTGATAAGGTGAACACTTGAGGAGCCAGAGAAAAAGATAACACTGATTTCTCGGGACCCTCCTAAGTATTTCCTGCTTAGCACAAAACGATTTGAAGCAGTAGTGATTATACCATAAAGTACCCTTCGTTAAGGACAGCCAAGTGGCAGAGAGGCAATTTGCCATGCGTTACTATTCCAGCCAAATATTTCACTTTGCTTAGGCTCAAAGTACAACTATAGAGACATTGAGTTGAGGTGTAAGCTGCCTGATACTGACAAGAGACCAAAAATAGCAAAAATAGGGGATATGTTGCAGGGACATTAGCAAGTAGTGTTTCTGGTTATTAACTACTGAAGAACACTAGAATTGATACATAATGTAGCTGACAGTGTTTTCAAGGTTGTGTTGGCAGAGAAAATCCAAGCTTGCCAATGGTAACAACTCTCCAGATCAGAGAGAGGAGAGCTAACTATCTGTACCACATTCCATGAAAATGTCTAAAGAAGATTCATTTAGGTTATGTTTTTCCACCTCCATTATTACACAGTGAGAATTTTGTAGTGATTGAGGTGATCATTGACCCAGTGGCATCGGGATTGCATAGAGCACATCTGGATTCAGGCCTTTTTGCTGGATGTAGTAAAACTGTGTTTTACCTTTGGTTTGGGTGCATATTTTGTCATATCCAGAAAACTTGCATTATAAGCAGGAGAGAAAATTCTTGAAAATATGCTTACGCGAAAACTGAAAACTATTCTCTCATTGATCAAATTCTCCTGAAGGTCTTCTGAGCTCTTTTATAAGTAGACGTTGACTTTTGGACTTCCATGTATATCTCTGTGTTACCCAATTTCAGCAAGAATTCTAGTAAGTCAGATTAGTCATCTTTAATCTCTGATTGAGTGTCTCATCTTCTCTTAACCCCCAGGTGATATCTGATCACCTTGGCTTTCCTTTCAACAAGGAAAACTGTCAGGTTGGTTTAGCCAGAATCTCCTTTTATCCCTGATGTTTTCTGTTCATAATTTTCCATTCACTGACCCCCACCTTGCACCTTGGTATAAATTCCCACTTTTCTTTTTTGTATTCAAAGTTCAGCCCTCTCTCTTTCCCCTACTACAAAACCACATTGTCATAGCCCCCTTGTATATTTATTGTGATAATCCTTTTTGGGTAAAGTCTTACTGTTTTTTAAACAAGAGTCTTGAATAATTTTCTTTCTAACAAAACAAACAGAAAATCCATCCTAAGTTCATATTTTATTTAATAGCCACAGAGACATTTGCATTTCTGGAAAATTTTCACTAAATGCCCATAAATTAATCTTTACTTAGGGAATTTCAAGCATCAGTTGGAAAGGTATTTTGATGCTGAAAAATTATTTTTTTTCGTTGCTCTTAAAATGACACAATTTTAGCAATTATTACTGTATCAACAAGTAAAAATCAAGTTGTGTTTTCCTACAACATGGCAAGAAGAAGTTGTAACTTTAAACACATGGACTCTTATGTTTGGCAACATTGTTATGAAAAACATATACACTTCTTAAGGGATATAAGATTATAGGGGAAAAAATAAGACCTATAAGAAAAGGCTAGAAGAGTCTGGGAAAAAAAAATGTTCCAATAATTTTCCAGTGTGTGAAAAAAAAAAAAAGAAAAAAACTTTCTGAAAAGCAACTAAGATGGGACAATTGCATGCTAATTGCCTACCAATTAGAAACAGTAAAATGATGTCAATGAGCTCCCTAAATTGCTGTTATTTTCTGTTTTCATGAGGTTTTAAAATTATCCTTTTATTCCATTCACCATCCCTCACCGGCTATAGAATTTCATTGCCCCCTTTTTTTGTCTGAAATTATAGCTCAGATTCAAAGGCCTAATTAAGAAAGAGGAATTTTGAGCAATTCTGACAACTTCTTTTCAATAGAAAATCTTCTCACTGAGCAATTCAGTCCATTCAAGGGCAACTACAGCTAAGCTTTCCCTTAATGATCAATATTGTTCTCCACTAAGGCTCTGACCTCATCAGAGTAGTTAGTCCTGCCAGTTTGGTAACTTTCTCCCAAATAATTCTTTGTATTTAAAATTATTTGCTGCCTGAAGGCATGGTGATGTAGCAAATCTAGACCAGTGATTGAGATTCAAGCTTAACATAGATATTTTTTAAAGGAAAGGAAGGGAAGGGAAGGAAAATCAGAGTAGGTCCTCTGTACAAGAATTCTGGGAGTTTATCCTATTTCCATTTACACCTGTCACTACCACTGTTTCTCTCCACTCCCTACTTTCAAAATGACAAAGACTCTTTTTTGGACCAAACTTTAGTCAGGCTCCTGTGAGCCCCCTGCTGAATTAGGCCATGATTTATTTGCATCACTCACTTTTTGCAAGAATCCTGCTAAGTCAGTTTAGCCAGACTCCCCCATCCTTGATATCTAATTTCCCTTGATGCCTGATGAAATCCCTCATTCCCTTCCCTGGGTATCTGATCACCTCAACGTGCCTTCAGAAGCTCCTGTCAAGTCAGTTTAACCAGAATCCTCCCCGCCTCATATTTCTCTTTAATTTTATATCTGTTGACCCCACTCTGCTCCTTGGTTAAATCCCCATTTGTCCTTGTTGTATTTGGAAGTGAGCCCAGTTCTAGGCTGAGATGTCATTTTCCCTATTGGAATAGTTCCTGAATAAAATATTTTTTTACCATTTTAACTAATGTCCAGTTCTGGTTTTCTTTAACAGTACATAGTACCCTTTCTTTTTCCTCTGGTCAGCGAAACCAAACTGACTCTACCATCATGCATTATCTGTTTGTAATCTGTCCCTCCACTTCTGAGTTCAATACTCAAATCTCTATTCTTAAAGATAGTGAACAAGTGGTCCATAATAAACTACTGTGGCATAAAAAATACTTTTGAGTATAAATCATTTGAGTTTCTCAAAGCCCACTTCTGGCTAAAAGCAGCATCTCCCTAAAGAAATCAGTTGTCATATCTACTCTTAGGGAACAACTTTAGTATCAGACAAAAGAAGTCAGCCCCACATCCAAATAGACATTATTACAAAGCAATCATCTGTCCCATTTGGTCTCTTAAGGGCCCATTTATCTTTGCAAAAATGCATTTGTTTCTCCATAGGTGCCCTTTCTCCTTCTTTCTAGGAAGCCATTTTTTTTCTCCCAGAAGTGCCCCTAAACCCCTTCCTGCACCCTATTAAGATCATATAAGCCTCATATTCTGTCTCCTTGAGTCATGTTTCTTTGTGAACTTCTGCTTAAATACATAATTAAACTCGTTTTATTATCCATTTGCCAATTTAATTTGCAGACCCCTAAACAAAACTCTAAGAGATTAGAAGAAACGTTTTTCCTCTCAGACAATAAAATTTCAAGGTCAAATCCCTCCAGGCTAAATACCTACAGAGCTACAACTAGGCTCCTACTATATGATGGATATATCTTTATTTTATTATATTTATATTATATAATACTGTGATTTTCTTTTTTGAATAAACTATAAGTTCTTTTAAAGTATAAAAACTTTTATATTCATTTGTAAAACTTCTTTATACCTTCCACAGCATGTAAAACAAAGCATTCTTAATAAATACATGTTGAATGAATGAGTGGAATACAAGCGAATTTATTAGTTATCCCAAAGGGGAATTGTCAACATAGTCAAAACATTGTCTCAACAGTCTTCTGAGTTCTCTGATTTTATCTCAGAGATCCAATAACTCTAAATACATCATCAGGAAAACATAGCCTGAAACTTACAACAATCCCAACATCCTCTCAAGGATTTGTAAAGATACATGTAAACTAGCTTATTTCATTATTACCTAGGGTGTGGGTTTAAGAACACGATTATATAGTTGATTTAACACATATTAGGAAAATAGCAAACATATTTTTAGGACCTATTAGTTTCCAGTCATATTGCCTGAAGTAGTTTATTTAATTTCACAGGAATGCTATGGGGTAGGGATCTCTAATTTCATAGGTGGAAACTAAAGGCTATATACTGTAACTTGTTTAAGATCATGCATCCGGTGAGTCTTATAATTGGAATTCAAAGTTTATACTTATAGTGTGCATTTTTTAATGCAGTTTAACCTGAGTTTCTTCCTTACATATACTGTGGTTTTTGATTATCTAATAACAATAGGAAAGAACAGAGATTTCCTCTTCGTCTGGAAATGGGGAAGTTGAGAAAAACTGCTAGGTCACAGCTTAAACTCAAGCTATTTTACCAGCTGTATTTCCTACTGAAAGTACAATTCAGCAAAATAAGAGAATTTAGTTTCAAGATAAGAGCATCCCAGGGTGATTAAACTTGAAAAAACCATTTCAGGGGAAATAACTAAGTATTTTACATGAGTATATCTTCCAAAGGAAGTATCAATCAGACCCATTGCAGCCTAAGCAGTTCTACCCTCTTGAGGAAATATAAATCATTAATGAAGGAAACAGTGTAAACAAGGTTCCCATGAATTAAGTAGCTATTTGGGAGCTGTCCTGGTTTGTTATCTCTACTAGAGTACAATAAAAGGACAGAGAAAGGAATTAAAGTAAAAGCAAGCAGAAGCGTTACTTATTAAGGAATCATACAAGATAATTCCAGGCAGGTTGGAAGTGACTCCGAAGTATGAAGTGTCCTGGAAGGGTCTTCACTACAGGGAAGGAATAACCAGAGAAAGGGGCCCATACTGGTCCAACAAACACATAGTGCCACCCAGAAGTAGGTTAGTTCCAGACAAGGGACTGTAGACTAGCCTGCAATAAAACTTAAATAGAAAAAATAAAATTTAAAAATTCAAAAAGACATATCAAAATGAGACATTTTAAAATGGCTTGCTTAAAAAATGTTGCTAAGTTTTCTATTTATGTCCTGCTTTAAAAGTTATCTTCTCAGATAGTCCATCTATCAGAAGAAAAAAAAAAATCTAATTTCACTAGAACTCAGAGAAGTGGCATTTTAAGATTTCTTTTAAAGATGACCTTCATGTTTTTTTCATAAATATTAAACTAATGAAAACTAGGGAAAAATAATACCACTAGTTAGAAATTTTTCTATGACTTTGACACATAAATTCCTGCCTACATATGTCTGTTTAATTAAAATCACCTGTTTTATCAGTATTATATCATATTATGTCTCAACATCATATAATCACCATTTATTCAAGCTTTTAATATATTTATATATAAACATAACTTTTAAGTGTTTTATTTCAATATATTCATGTATTTAACTTATGTCTTTTCCTCAATAGATATTTCAGGTTCTCTCTCTGACAGATTTACTTTTGTAAAAATCTGTATGCACATCAAAGAGTTTTTTAATCTGAATAAAATTTTCCCAATTACTGAGTCCAAAAGATGCATATTTAAACATTTCACCAGCATTGCACATTGTTCTTATTAGTACAGCTAGTCTCCACCCATCATATCAGTGGCTGGGCTGGGCTCTCTTCAGATTGACCCATGTGGGTGACATGATTGCTTTGTGCTCATTTGATGAGGTCCAAGACAAAAAAGTAAGCCCTAAAACCACGGTGCTGCAACACAGGTAGGTCCAACCATTCCTCCCTCCTGCCCACCCCGACAATCCCTAGTTTATGTGTTTCTGGTACCAGCTCTTGGTCTGTGGCCAGTCTCTGGGTTGTACAATTCTAGTCTAAAGTTTGCGGAGAGAGGATGCGGAGAGAAAAGTTGAGGCCTGAAGACAGTTTGCAATGACTTAAAATTGGGAGCAGGGACACCAGTGTAAATTTTTCTCCCATATGTGAAGAGATCCTCAGCCTCAGAGTGGCCATCAACTCAATGGGAAAATAGACAAGTTTGGAACAGTTTCTTTGTCAAGCCAAGGCTCTGAAAGGACATGGGTTAGCAAAGTGGCAGTGTCTATAGCATTCGTCTTCATGTGAGAAATTTGGCAGAGCGAGAGAATGTCTGCCAGTGGATTCAACTGTTTTATTTTAAAATTTTTTTTTCCAACGTTTATTTATTTTGGGGACAGAGAGAGACAGAGCATGAACAGGGGAGGGGCAGAGAGAGAGGGAGACACAGAATCGGAAACAGGCTCCAGGCTCCGAGCCATCAGCCCAGAGCCTGACGCGGGGCTCGAACTCACGGACTGTGAGATCGTGACCTGGCTGAAGTCAGACGCTTAACTGACTGCGCCACCCAGGCGCCCCTGGATTCAACTGTTTTAAAGAACTTTCCTGGAGTTCTGGCACAGTCGCTGCGGCCACCTTCACTCTGCTTACCTCGAGCTGCATAAGAAACCGTGAACATCACTATTTTTGCTTTGTTTGTGTATTTTTAGTTGCTGTTTTCTTTTTTTTCCCCAAAATTTAGGTACGCTGGGATTTGTGGGAAGAGGGAAAGAATCAGTATTGGATAAGTGACTGCTATAATCAATTTAGCAAAACACCTGGCAGTAGTCAATAACTATGTTTTGGAGAAAAATAAGAGAAAATTGTGATACTTCTTTTTTTCTCTTGAGTGGCCTGTGTGTGCGATTAGGTTTCTTCCCACTTCTAGATCTATTAACATGCCCCAGGTTCCTACTTATATAACAGCTTTGGTTGTAGGAATTGGGTCTCAACTCCAGGTCCACACATGCCTGTTGTTTCCAACTGGAGCATTTTCATCCTGCAGTACAATAGTACAAATATTTAGTGGGAAGAGACCATCTCCCAGATAAGAGTTCTACCTGAATTTCCCTCAGGGAATTGTGGTAAGTTTTGAACCCTCCCCAAACTCCTCCAGCTGTGGAAATTAATGGCTAGAATTTCCCATGTGAGCACTGGCTGTGCTTTATTTTTTTTTTTTAATTTTTTTTTCAACGTTTTTATTTATTTATGGGACAGACAGAGACAGAGCATGAACGGGGGAGGGGCAGAGAGAGAGGGAGACACAGAATCGGAAACAGGCTCCAGGCTCTGAGCCATCAGCCCAGAGCCTGACGCGGGGCTCGAACTCACCGTGAGATCGTGACCTGGCTGAAGTCGGACGCTTAACCGACTGCGCCACCCAGGCGCCCCTGGCTGTGCTTTAAAGGATTAATCAATATAATCCTGAGCCTCTCCTTCTAGTTCACAGGTTCCCATGTAGATAGAAATGCTCTTTACTTTTTAACATTTGCAACACTCAGTAAAGCAACTTCCATAAAACATAGGCTGAATATATGTGAATTGAGTTACCCTTAAAAATAATTAGCTATTTATGTGGAAAAAATTATTTAATTGTTTTGGAAATGAGAAGAAAGTGTGTGTGTGTGTGTGTGTGTGTGTATTCTTTATTGAAAATATTTCAGTAATAACAAATCCAGTCTGAATTTTTATACTTTGTCTTTTGATGAGAAAGAGAAAACATTCTTGGGCCCCTGGGTGACTCAGTAGGTTAAACATCTGACTTTGGCTCGGGCCATGATTTCGTGGCTCATGGGTTTGAGCTTACCATCAGGTTCTGTGCTGACAGCTCAGAGCCTGGAGCCCACTTCGTAATCTGTGTCTCCCTCCCCCTTTGCCCCTTCCCCACTCACGCTCTGACTCTGTCTCTCAAAAATGAATAAACGTTAGAAAAATTTTTAAAAGAGTAAACATTCTTGTAATTGTCTTGTACGTGTTTTTCTTGAAAGAGACTTTGTGTTTTAGTTCTTGTTGACAGTAGAATTAAAGAGTCAGGTTTGGGTTCAATTGTCTTATTTAAAACAGTTGGCAAATCATATGAGTCATACACAAAATGAATGAAAAGAGATTGAGAGTAAATAAACCTACATATTCCAAGATTAAAGGCTAATAAATGAAAACAAATTGTCATAATTTTAATAAGATAAAGTCTGTTTTTTATTCTGTTGCGTACCAATGCACACCATGCATTACATCTCAATTAAGAGGATGTGTGCATTGAAGTAGGAAGTACATTTTAGCCAGGTGTTTGTTCATTACACCTTTATTATTATAAACATTATAAAGTGGCCAATGATTCAGACCTCAGGAGAATTTATACACTTCTGTTTATCCTGGCTAAGGCATTTGTTTTATCTGCTTTCAATTTATACACTTGTGCTTATTCTGGGTAAAGCAGTTGCTGTATCTGCCTTAGCCCTGACAAACTTGAATACATAAGAGGACAATAAAGAACATTAGGTGTTCTATTCCAGTTTTCATCTGAAAGCTTAAAAGCATTTTTATAGTAATAAAGACCACAAGAAATAAGAGATCAGAATTAAAATGTTGCTTTGCTAATCTCTTCTATTAAAAGTACCATTACCACATGGGGCGCCTGGGTGGCGCAGTCGGTTAAACGTCCGACTTCAGCCAGGTCACGATCTCGCGGTCCGTGAGTTCGAGCCCCGCGTCGGGCTCTGGGCTGATGGCTCAGAGCCTGGAGCCTGTTTCTGATTCTGTGTCTCACTCTCTCTCTGCCCCTCCCCCGTTCATGCTCTGTCTCTCTCTGTCCCCAAAAAATAAATAAACGTTAAAAAAAAAAAGTATCAAAGGTATCATATTCAATTATTTGTACTGTGAGTTTGAAAATAGAATCATACAACAAAAGTATGCAAAGGTGGTATAGATTTTTTATTTCATAAAATTTATGAAATCCTTTACAAGATTAAAAGCCTCTGCACAGCAAAAGGAACATCAATGAAACTAAAAGGCAGTCTGTAGAATGGGAGAAGATACTTGCAAATGACATATCTGATAAAGGGTTAGTGTCCAAAAGCTATAAAGAACTTAGAACTCAACACACAAAAAACAAATAACCCAGTTAAGAAATGTATAGAAGACATAAATAGACGGGGCGCCTGGGTGGCGCAGTCGGTTAAGCGTCCGACTTCAGCCAGGTCACGATCTCGCGGTCCGTGAGTTCGAGCCCCGCGTCGGGCTCTGGGCTGATGGCTCGGAGCCTGGAGCCTGTTTCTGATTCTGTGTCTCCCTCTCTCTCTGCCCCTCCCCCGTTCATGCTCTGTCTCTCTCTGTCCCCAAAAAATAAATAAACGTTAAAAAAAATTTTAAACAAAAAAAAGAGACATAAATAGACACTTTTCCAAAGAAGACATCCAGATGCTCAACATCACTCATCATCAGGGAAATACAAATCAAAACCACGATGAGATACCACCTCACACCTGTCAGAGTGGCTAAAATTAACAACACAGAAACAAAAGATGTTGGCAAGGATGCAGAGAAAGGGGAACCCTCTTGTCCTGTTGGTGGGAATGCAAACTCCAGCCACTCTGGAGAAGAGTATGGAAGTTCCTCAAGAAACTAAAAATACAATTACCCTATGACCCAGCAATTGCACTACTAGGTATTTACCTAAAAGATACTAAAATACTGATTTGAAGGGGCACATGCACCCCAGGGTTTATAGCAGCACTATCAATAATAGCCAAATTATGGAAAGAGCCCAGATGTCTATTGATTGATGAATGGGTAACGAAGATGTGATATGTACACACACACACACACACACACACACACACACACACTACACACACACACACACACACACACACACACAATGGAATATTAATCATAAAAAAGAATGAAATCTTGCCATTTGCAATAATATGGGTGGAGTTAGAATGTACAATGTGAAGTGAAATGAGTCAATCAGAGAAAGACAAATATCATGATTTCACTTATATGTGGAATTTAAGAAAAAAAACAGATGAACATATGGGAATGGAGGGGAAGAGGAGAGAGGGAACAAACCATAAGAGACTCTTAATAATGGAGAACAAACTATAGGTTGTTGGAAGGAAGTGGGTGGCAGATGGTCTAGATGGGTGATGGGTACTAAGGAGAACACTTGTAGTGATGAACCCTGGGTGTTGAATGCAAGTGATGAATCACTGAATTCTACTCCTGAAACAGTATTGCACTTTACGTAAATTAACCAAAATTTAAATTAGAAAAAAATGAAATCCTTTTTATTAATTCCCTAAACTTTCCCTACTAGATAGCATTACACCTTAGACCAGTCAATTAATATCTCCTTTTAAGTTTTCTTAACAAATTTGATGTTATTCATTTGTATGAGATTTCA
The DNA here is from genome assembly GCF_014898765.1 of Herpailurus yagouaroundi. Classification (NCBI taxonomy): domain Eukaryota; kingdom Metazoa; phylum Chordata; class Mammalia; order Carnivora; family Felidae; genus Herpailurus; species Herpailurus yagouaroundi. The sequence continues at coordinate 3,419,470 of NW_024412452.1, forward strand.
GTTTTGAGCGATCTGGTTTGTTTAGTAAGTAGTAATTTCCCTGCTCTGCATCCCATCCCCCATCAACTTTGAGATGGAGTCTGAGTGCACAAGTGGGTTTACTCTATCATTGTAGTATTCAAGACAAGTCTTATTCTCTGGAGCAAAATAGCTGATGGCTTTTGGTTCCAGACATACACTGAGATATGAGTGATCTTTCTGGATATTCAGAATGAGGGCTGGAAACAAGCACTGGAATCTGGTTCTCACTATGGTCTTAAATACTTCTGCACATGGTGACATCTCTGTCTTTTCTTTAGGTGTCTTATGGTTTGTGTTTCTTATCAGAATTATCACATATTCTTACCAGATGTACGGGATTTCTGTGTACCTATATTCATGGGCAACTAGGTACACTAACATATTCATCTATCTTATTTATTCCATCTGCCATCTCTTTGCTCTCTGTTGGGTATGGAATGCAACCTGCCCCATGTCTCTCCTCCTAGGATTAGATCACTATTTCTGATGCATTCAGGCTCACACTTTTTTAGACATTCTATCTAGATATCTGAGTCTGAGGGTGTGTAGGAAAATGGTTAACTTTGCAAGGCTGACACTGCTATCTTATAAAACCTGCTTGCAAGGTGATCCTTTGGCAACAGCTAACTGGTAAAAATGGTTCACTGTTCCTAGATATTTCTTGCAAACAATGATTTATGCTGAACATTTGCTTTCCTTCTGGGAGCCTGAGATTTTGGCACATGTTAGACAGAAGGTGCCTATGTGGCCACCTCCAGCACATACTTTGGGCACCGAATCTCTACTGGGCTTCCCTGGGTAAAAACATCACACCCATGTTGTTGTATTTAGTTGCTGTGGAAGAAAAATATGCTTCATGAGACCACTATGGGAGGAAGAGAACATAAGGAATCCTGCACATGGATTTCTCCAGACTCTACTTAGATATTTTCTCCTTATTACATTGCTATATATCCTTTCAACATCACAGTAATAAGTCTTAACCATGAGATAACTATATGATGAATCCTGTGAATATACAAATGTGAGGGTAGTCTTGAGGATCTCCAGCACAGATGGGTTAGGTGAAAAACAAACAATAATAACAAAAATGTGTCTTAACTCCATTCTTGCACCATTATGAAGGATTTTTTTCTTTTCCACAACGTTCTGAGATTTATATCCTATTGGATATATTTTATAACTGCATCTCTATAAAAATGATTTTTGAAAGCAGTCAACAACTATCCAGGTACTTTGGGATCATTTTTGAGGGGATATATGCTCATGAAAAGTTATTTGCATTTTTCCCATGGGGAAAAGTCTGTGAAAGATTTCAGTCAAGTGGACCACATGGAACTCTGATGGAAAAGTATATGGCGGATTCAGTAGGTACAAAGATTTAGGATGCTTATCTGAGATAATAATTTAGGATGAAAGTAGCTTGAACCAAGGTAGTTGGAGTGAAGAAAATAGAAAAAAAAGTAAAAAAAAAAATGTTGAATTTATATGCCTGTACAACAAACAAAACATTGCAATTGTACTTTGAGATGACTGTCCTAACTGTCCTTACACTGGGGGATAATAAAATGTATATGCCTAGAAGAAAGAAAAGAAAATTTGCCTCACTATCTAGCTTTATGTTGGTCATTGAAAATAACACAAGTCAACAGTTTCTGAGTTTTTTTTTTTTTCTTGTTTAGATTTTATCCAGTGAGTACTGCCAGAACCCTATCCATTTTAATCCTATAACTTTCCTACATTTACTATTTTTCATAAGTACAATTATGAAGTTCTGAATTCCCATGGATATTAATGAATTGCACATGTGAGTATCCTCATTGCTGATATATGGAATAGAAGAGAATGCTGAAGCATCTTAAATTCTTCAGTATCTAAGGCTTGTTTTCCCCTTCCTTTCTTGCATTTCCCTCCAGCCATGCATTTTGTTAAATGTTCCAGTTACACTTAGCTAAAATAAATAAGGATGAGAGAAAACATTCTGTGATAACATAGGAACAGAGATCAAGTAATGACATGGAACAAGGGTCTCGTTCAATGTTTATTGAACAAATAAACGTTTTGAACTTTTATTTTGAACCAGGCTATATGTCAGGTGGCACAGGGTTTACAAAAGTCAATTAATGTATGAACCTCTCCTTAAAAGAATTTATGGCCTGTTTGTGATTAGAGGATGTGAAAAACATGGCTGTGGAAGTAATTTCATTTATTCTACCCACATAGATGTGATGGTACCCTCTCCATGGCCTTTTCTAAAAAGTACTTTTAGGAATATCAATCTGTTAACAGTCAGAAGGATACAATGTTTAGTGCAGAGACTGTGGCAGGAATATTTAGTAGTAGACAATGATAATATGTTGTCAGTGAAGGGGTAATTAAAAATAAAGATAAAAGATGGAAGGAATAAGAATCACATTGTCATGTGGGGAAAAATAGGACTTGGGAGGTAGAAGGAAGTGAGAAGAGAAATGATTCTTAGGTTAACTTGTGATAGAAAATATTAGTTCTGTCTTGGAAAATTAACAATTATAAGGAGATATTAAATGGAAACTTGGAATTGAGGGGATAGGGAAAGTTTCTGAGACTATGTTTAGTTTTAAATACATTCATTTATGTGCACTAAGGGGCTATCATGTTAAAAACAACCAATATTATTTTAAAGTTTGACTCTAAAACAGTGAATGCAACGTCAGGTAACACCATTTATGTAGCTCCAGTGATGGTTATAAAGATAACTGTAATAGAATGTGTGTGTGTGTGTGTGTGTGTGTGTGTGTGTGTGTGTGTGTGTGAACTTACTTTTATCTTCATTCATCTTCTAAGAGGAGCTTCCTTTTCATTTAATATTGGAAGGTTTTTGTTGTTGTTGTTGTTTGTTTCAAAATAACCAAAAGAATAAGATCTCTTCTGAATGCAATCATTTTTGAATCCAGTATTACTGGAGTATATTTTGAATCTATTGACGTGATGCTCATTCTCTATGGCTTTAAAAAGTATCATTTTGGGGGCATTTACTATGTCCCAGACATATGCTATATGCTTTGTATGCAGTGTTTCATTTTAAATATGAGAATATTGGGGCGCCTGGGTGGCGCAGTCGGTTAAGCGTCCGACTTCAGCCAGGTCACGATCTCGCGGTTCGAGCCCCGCGTCGGGCTCTGGGCTGATGGCTCAGAGCCTGGAGCCTGTTTCCGATTCTGTGTCTCCCTCTCTCTCTGCCCCTCCCCCGTTCATGCTCTGTCTCTCTCTGTCCCAAAAATAAATAAACGTTGAAAAAAAAATTAAATATGAGAATATTGTCAGGGGGTAGGTAGGTTGTATTACTTTCTTTATTATACACAATAGAATCCTAAACCCAATTCAATTAGAATTGGGTTATGTGGCTACCCCAAATTCTAATAGTTGGTTAGTGGCAGAGTCAGATTTGTGTGCATCTGTATAGAGTTAGGAAATACATCCATAACAAAAAGATAATAATTCTTAATTCCGTGTACTGAATTGATTCCATGCTCTTCTTTCAATGTTATTCAAATGCAGTGGCAGGTGAAAGTGTGGCTCCTTCAGTATCATGCCATTAACTATTATGTATATAGAAAATGGACTGTTTTTTGTCCCAAACATCTCAGATGCAAGATGCAGCTTGCCGTCTCACTTCCTTTTTCCTATTACTGAATAGTGCCTATTATGGTTTCTGTGCTGAATCCTTGATATCTGCTGATTTGGAGGCAATGTAGAAGCTTTCTTCTGCTAATTTTGGAAGAAATGATTAAAATTCCCACTTGGCTAAAGACACTGGAATCTGTACTGAAGGTTGTATTCCAAAACCTGAAGGGTGTGGGGAACAAATTTAGGCACAGACTGCATATTGATGAAGAAAGGAGAATCCCAAAGCTTTATCTTCATGGAAATCAGTGAAAAAAAATGAAGAAGGTTTGGGAAATTCTGGAAGGGAACTTAAGTAGCCATTTTAAAGAATATTATATAGCACTGAAGGCCATGCTGATATTAAAGAACACAAATGATTAATGGAACAATGCAGCACTCTTTTATGATTGTCAGCAGCAATCCTTCAAATATAATCAAGGAAGAGGAAACAAATATTGGCATAATGCGGAAGTATCAGGGTGGCAATATGAGTACAAGTGAAAATCAAAAGTTGAAGTACATGGGGGATCTAGAGAGGCACTATTGATACGACAGCTGGGCAATTTCTCTGCTTAATGGAAGTGGCAAATAAAGTTAGTGTGGGTTAATAGTACATGTGGAAGAATGGAGGCCAAACTATGGGTCAAGAGCAGGTTTAGTAAAAGCAAGAAAACCGGAACTAATTAACACTTGCAGAGGAACAATTTCAGAATCACTATGAAAAACCCAAACTGTGGCCACTCATATGGGCAAGTAACAGTGAAGTAGGTTTTGGCATTATCAGAGAAGAGGCGCTTGAGGAACTAAGAGATCATAGTGACGCTAAGAGCTTCAACAGAAGGACAATATTGATAAAATATCAAAGTTAAAAGATTGTTGGAAAGGTTGGAAGGCTATGATAATGAAACATGGAAGTTCCATTCTCTTTGATCCTTAGTTTCCTCCTCAACAATTTCCTCTCATTTGTGTAAAGGCTGTTCCCATGCCACAGTGTAATTTATCTTCCTTCTTGTCTGGCATGTACCAAATACACATTTGTAGCATGAATGGATAGATAGATGGATGGATGGAAGGATGAATGAATGAATAAATTAGTAAGAGTATAATATATGGCAAAAGTATGGATTCTACAGGGAAAAAATGTTATTAACATATAGGGAGGTATAATGGTGTAAAATTATCATTGGAATGTTCAACATATAGAAAATCTTATTGATCTTTCATGAGTTAGATAAATGAGAAAATGAATGTCTTCTATTAAGAACAGCTGCTTTTCCTAGGGAGAGGGTGCTCACTGAGGAAGAACAAAGGAGAGGAGTAAAAGTCACAATAGAAGAATTGGCATGGGAAAAGGAATGTCATTGAGCTGTATAGTAAAAGGTTTGTGGTGAAGATATCAGAGGGCTTCAATTAATGCACAAGAGAACTAGTGTAGGTAAGAGGAATGAAAAACACAGTAGGCTGCAGGAACTCAAGTATAGAAAAGGGAGTTATGCATAGGTACAGTTAGTATTTGTTTTATATCAGAGACTGGCAATCCTTCTCAATAATGGATGAGATGATAAGTATTTCAAGATCTGTGGGTGATACTCAGCTTGTTATAGTATGAAAGCCATCATGAGCAATTTATAAATAAATGAGCATGGCTGCGTTCTAATAAAACTATTTGATAGATACAGAAATTTAAATTTCATATGATCTTAATGCGTAATATTATTATTTTGATTTATGTTCAAGTATCTATAAATATAAAAATAGTTTCTGTAGGGAATAAAAACATCAATTGTTATATTGAATTGGACCTGTATATTTTAATAAGTATATTCATATGTACCTTTCTATGTTCTTCATTCCTATAAAGTATCTATACATATTTATCTTTTTAAAGGTTTTTTTTTGTTTTTTACATTTTTTAAGAAAAAAAGTTAACTTAGTAGCAGTCTTTAGAGGTTAATGACCAGTTTGACTGAAAGGAAAGAATTCTGCTCTAATGGTTATAATTGACACTTATCCAGGATTTTCTTTTAAGGTGGATGAGGAAAGATGATCTTTTAGAGATGCCCGTGCCGCTTCAGTTAACAATTAGAATAAAAGGGGAAATGAAATGTACAAACTTAAATATATTGGAAACCTAGTCAAACAGTATCAGTCTTAGCCTCAAAATATTTATTTCTCTATCCTAAAAGAGATACAACAAATAAATGTATGTTGTCTTTTTTCCCAGTGGAGTGGGATAAAGATCCTGGTACAAACTCTATTAGAGAATATAGCATCTACATAACTATTTTTAAATATTGGACTTCTTATGTCCCACAACATCCTCTCATCTAAATAGAGATATCTTTGATAATTTTACATTTTGTACATTCTGAATGTCTGGCCTCTGAGGTTTCAAACCACAACCTCACAGGAGACCTCTAGGAGACAGATTTTTCTTTCTTTCTTTCTTTCTTTCTTTCTTTCTTTCTTTCTTTCTTTCTTTCTTTCTTTTGTTCTTTCTTTCTTTCTTTCTTTTTTATTTTTTAGTGTTTATTTTTTAGAGAAAGAGCACGAGTAGGGGAGGTGTAGAGAGAGAAGGAGACACAAAATCTGAAGCACACTCCAGGCTCCAAGTTATCAGCACAGAGGCTGACATGGGGCTCAAACTCATGAACCATGAAATCATGACCAGAGTTGAAGTGGATGCTCGATTGACTAAACCATCCAGTGCCTTGAGACAGACTTTTTAATGGGCCATGGAACTGAAAAAAACATACTCAACTCTGGGGTCTTGGATAGGGTTTAGGCTTCCCTGGTGAGATAGTAGGTGAGAGTATACAAATTAAAGGCACAATCCAGGATAAAAGCATTGATGCCGGGGTGCCTGGGTGACTCAGTTGGTTTAAGCATCCAACTTTGACTCAGGTCATGATTTCATGGTTTGTGAGTTCGAGCCCCGTGTTGGGCTCTGTGCTGACAGCTCAGAGCCTGGAACCTGCTTCGGATTCTGTGTCTCATCCTCTCTCTGCCCCTCCCCCACTCACGCCCTGTCTCTCTCTGTCTCTCAAAAATAAATAAATGTTAAAAATAATTTAAAAAATGCTTTGATGCCATGTTACTTTACATCAAACAAAAGTAACCACTACCACCATTATTGAATGGCTACAATGTGCTAGACACTGAGTAAAAGCTTTTTGCACATTATTTCCTCTCATTGGCAGTGATCCTTAAGACAGGTGTTATTATTCCCTATTTTGTTAATAGCAAAGCTGGGATTTGAACCCATGTTTGTACCTATTTTATGTATTCAAATTCCCTAAGCTTTAGGAAATCAAGAGTCCAGATCTCTGGAGAAGAGGCAAAATCAGATAGTTGGAAGGGCAATGCTCGATGAAGTTAAGATTATGGACTTTGGTTTTAAAATCAGTCAAATTCAGCCCCATAACATAATGGTGCAGACTTTGGGAGAAATTACTTATCTTTGAAATGGAGATCAAAAAACTGAAATGAAGAATGGTTATGAGCATTCATTTAAAAACTGTGTATAAAACACATAAAACATTGTCAGATGTTTTATGGGTTCTCAATACATGGAAGTGATTATTTGACCCAAGGTTAGAAGCAGTGAGGGCCATGGACTGACTGATCTTATCATCCAGGAAAGAAGAGCTTTTGCAAGACTATATATTCTGGTTACAACAGCGAAGTTTTCCTTTAACTTCTTTTTTATTCTATATACTTCCCTTCAGAATCCAAATATAGCATTTTATGTCCCTCTGTATTCTTGGAAAATGCATGTATTTACTCGTGTAACTTACCACTTTATTGTTAGTAATGATAATGAATTGTATAATCAAGTTAAATAAAGTATAAGGATTTAAAAGCCATAGGTTATACCTTCCTCCCCCCAGTATTTTGTTTTTTTCAATGTATCTTATCAGTCTTGAAAATATGATCTTAAATAGTGAACTTTAGGGCTATAGGCCACTAAGGTCTGTAATACAAGTACATCCCTTCTTTTTTTTGTATCACCACTTTGTCATGAGACTTCATTTAGCCACATCCAGATGGTGCTGGGGAAAGATGCCATCACTCCACAGTCTGTCTAAAGGCCCAGGTGAGCCGAAGTCAGAAAATGAAAAGCATTTACCTTAAAATAAAATAATTATGTAGCTGCATTATAGATTACTTCTCTCACTACAGATACATGAGCCACAGTTTAGGAAGCTGGTAGAAGAAAACAGTAGTCTAGAGGAATACTACCCTTCACAATGGTCAATGGCACATGTGGAAAGGCTGAGGAGAGGTAAGTCTCTGATGTAGGAGGATGGTAGGGAGGAAGTACAGGCAACAAGGCAGAAAAGAGTTCCTAAATATAAACAGGGATTTAGGATTTCACAGATGTTTGCATAACACATACTTTTGGAGAGGTAGGGGAATGAGTAGATTGAATAATTTAGGCTTCGTGAAAATGTAGATCATGAGAAGAAACTTGGACAGTCACGTCAGAGTTCCTTTAGTTTGTCCTGGGCTGTTTTTGAAACAATTGTATCTCTATTCTTTTCCACATTTCACATTTCTGACCTTACTTTCGATATTACCTTTGATTCATTTATTCCTCCACTCTCTCTTTTTTTTATGAAATCTCTCTCTTTTCTCTAAGCCATCTGATTATAGCTAAAGAATGTCCTGGGGACTTTATTTCCACTCTATTGCCAGCTTATTTTATAACCTGGAACAGACCTCATCACTTCATGGAAGTGCTTGAGTATCAGAGCTGAAAGGAAGTTTTAAGATCATTTACTCTAATATTTTCTCATTTTACCAAATGACAAAAAAATGAAATTAAGTTGAGAGAGGTGAAAAGCATTGCCTGATATCAAGGAGTTTATCAGTAGTGATACCAATCTAAAGCCAGATATCCCAACAGCTATTTCAGATCTCATATTAGTAAGCCATCCAGCTTTAAGTGACATGAAAACCATTGGGAAAATGTTTTAAAGACAAAAATCAGTGGGGCGCCTGGGTAGCTCATTAGTTAAGCCTTGGATTTCAGCTCAGGCCATGATCTCACCATTTGCGGGTTCAAGCCCCGCATTGTACTCTGTGCTGGCAGTGAAGAGCCTGCTTGGGATTCTCTCTCTCTCCTCTCTCCCTCTGCGCCTCCCCAACTTGTATACTCTCTCTTTCTTCTCTCTCCCTCTCTCTCCCTCTCTCTGTCTCAAAAATAAATAAAGCTTTTTTTTTTTTTTTTTTTTTTTTAAAAAAAGGCTAAAATTAGCAAAGGCAGACCTCTGTGGGAAACCTTTGTGTGGTGACAATGTTATTAAGTGAAAGGGATTAAATAAATTAAAATGCCAATCAGTCTATCCTAATCAATGCAATAATGAAAACAACCTGTTGTTTTTTAAAGATTATGTGTTTATATGCTGCCTGAGTATGAAATGGCTCACAAAGACCTATTAAATCAAACAAATTAAATATGATCAAAATGAATGAGAGAATTTTCCAGGGGAGGAAGATACATGTGTCATTTACCTCTTTATCATCCAACTTTAATAAGAGAAAAATAGATGAATTTGTCAATGGAAATAGAAACTAAAATTAGGGTTCAGTAATCCCCTAGCCATCAGGGGAATTTTGGCTAATCAAAATTAGAATAAATCCCTGAAACAATGACTGAGGTGTGTTCTGTACAAATTACCCTGCTGTGTGTGTCTCCAACAGGAAAAATGGGATCCTCACTGACCAGGAGCTGGGACTCCCCCTGTCAGCACAGGGGCACCCTTCTCAGCCTGATAACACTGTTTCTCCCCTTTCCTCACTCATCACAATCCTCTTGTTCTTCGCTTCAGATTTGGGACTACTGTTACCAAAAAATGCAATTTTACTAATGTATACAAGGGAAAGATGGAAGTCCTTAAGCTTGGTGATACAAAGTTAAACACAATCATAAATAAGAGAGAATGGCAGAGGGGCAGGGTCGTGTGCCTAGATGACTGTCTGTTAGGCATTGTACTCTTGATTGTGGCTCAGGTCATGATCTCAGGGTTCCTGAGTAAGTTTGAGCTCTGTATCAGGCTCTGTGCTGAAGGCCTGGAGCCTGCTTGGGATTCTCTCTTTCCCTCTCTCTGCCCCTCTCCTGCCTGTGCTCTCTCCCTCTCTCAAAATGAATAAATAAACTTGAAAAAAAGAGGTAATTGGTCCTTTCTCTCATGGACACCTTAATTTACAAAAGATCAGCTTTTCAATCACAACTTAAGATTTGAGTGGAATAGTTTTATTTATAACTCTAATGATAAAGACTCAGGTTAAATGCATAATTCTGTGCATTATGATAATGCATTATCAGGACTGCATGTTCAATGATAAGTAAACAGGGAGAAAATCACAACATTGAGCTATTGAAAAAGAGTCTGTATTTTAAAAATAGAACAAAAGTTTCCACATGCAAAGGTATAGTTTGTGTGTGTTCTCAAAAGAAAATTCAGAGCTTTACTTGATACAAGTGTTTTATTCAGCAAGAAACAAACTGTACATGAGACTTCAACCAGAACCCTGCTGCCAAGTTCAGAGGCAGGATGTTATGCAACAGCTCATAAAGTGAAAATGAGGAGGTCATTTAACGTTCACAGTTATTGGTTATTACAGTAGGGCTACCCAGACAACAGGAGATTGGTTAACAGTGATTATCTTATACCATTTTAGGAAGGTGACTTAAGATTAATTTATGATTATCAGAGGCATTTTCAAGAAGTAACCAAAGTTTTGCTTATATTTATGAAGTACAGTAGACTAAGTTTTGCTCTAAATGGTTTTGTTTTCGTGGGAGGATCTTCAAGATTGGCTCCATTGTATCTTAACAGTGTTTATATAACTGCAACACACATGCAGAAACCTGCAAAATTTATGGGATAAAGCACAAAATATTTTTAAAATGTAAACAAACTCGTATAAAAACCACCTATGTAAAAAAATACAATATAACTAACAATCTAGTCAGTGTTCATATGTATCTCCTCATTTGCCCCTTCTCTTATTTTTTTTTTAAATTGAGGTACAGTTGACATGCGATGTATTACTAGTTCCAGGTGTACAAGGTACTGATTCAGAAACAGAATCACAAATAAAGAGAAAAAACTGGTACTTTCCAGAGTGGGGAGGGGACTAGGGGGATGGGTGAAGTAGGTGGAGAGAATTACTTCTCTTACTTTTTACACCTCCTCAGATTTCTGTGAATTTTTATTCATAATTATTTTTTTTCTTTCTGAAGAAATCCTTATAATACATATTTCAGTGTTGTTTGGATGGCCACAAATTCTCTTTTGTGTGTGTGTACAGATGGTTTTAACCCACATTTACTTTTGAGGATTTTTCTTTCTGTATTAGAGATTTTTAAGTTGCAATTATTCTGCATTTTAAGTCTGTCATTCCATTTTCTTTTCATTTTTATCATTTATGTTGAGAAGTCAGTTGTAAGTGTAAGTGTTTCTCTTAAAGATAATGACATTCTTACTCAGCATTGAAAATACTCTCTTTGATGGGGCATCTGGGTGGTTCAGTCAGTTGAGCATCTGACTCTTGATTTTGGCTCAATCCATCATCTCACAAACCCTGGGATCGAGCCCCACATCAGGCTTTGTGCTGACAGTGTGGAACCTGCTTGTGATTCTCTCTCCCTCTCTCTGCCCCTCCCCTGCTTGCCTGCTGTCTCACTCTCTCTCTCAAAATAAATAAAAAATAAACATTAAAAGAAAGAAAATATTCTCTTTAATGTTGATTTAATATAAGCAGTTCTACTAATGTGCCTAGGTGCATTGTGTATGCAGTAGATGGTATTGTGTGACACCCACATTTTCCCTCCAACACTGAAACACTCATTCTCCTACCTCCTAGCGTGTTGGTAGCCAATTATACTCATGAGTCTATTTTTAAGGCTCTCTGTAGAAGAGTTCCTTTTTTTAATTTTTTAATGTTTATTTTTGAGAAACAGAGAGAGATCACGAGTGGTAGGGGTGTGTGGGAGGAGCAGAGAGAGAGGGAGACACAGAATCCAAAGCAGGCTTCAGACTCTGAGCTGTCAGCACAGACCCTGACACGGGGCTCAAACCCACAAACCGTAAGATCATGACCTGAGTTGAAGTCAGATGCTTAACTGACTGAGCCATCCAGGTGTCCCTGTATAGAAGAATTTCTTTTCTTTTCTTTTTTTTTTTTTAACATTTATTCATTTTTGGGACAGAGAGAGACAGAGCATGAACGGGGGAGGAACAGAGAGAGAGGGAGACACAGAATTGGAAGCAGGCTCCAGGCTCTGAGCCAACAGCCCAGAGCCTGACGCAGGGCTTGAACTTACGGACCGCGAGATAGTGACCTGAGCTGAAGTCGGACACTCAACCGACTGAGCCACCCAGGCACCCCAGAAGAATTTCAACTTAATGGAAGTAACATTTCCTTCCTGTTGGCTACTCACATTCAATGATGTAGACATTTGTAGGCCTTGCCCCTATCCTCCAATTCAGAACAACTCTGACAGGCTCCCCTAACTCTAGAGAGCCCAGTGAAATTAGCTGAAGCCATTGCAGTCCAACCTCTCCCTCTGTCCAGCTCTCCTTACTCTACTCCCTGACAGTGTTGATCCTAAGAGCACTCCCTAATAAACTTCCTGTATGCAAATATCCATTTCAGATTCAACCTCTAAGGGAACCCAACCTGTAACACTATGTGTGTGTTGTGTATGCTGCTTGGGGATTGTAATGATTCTTACTTCTGTGGCTTGATATCATTGATCAATTTTAGAAGTGTTTTACAGTATTAAATATTCAATATGTCTCTTTCCCTATTCTGTGAGCTAACTAAAAAAAATTACTAAATGTACTAAATATACATTTAATCAAGTTTTTGCCATTTCCAAATGCATACAATTTTGTTTTATTCTCTGTGCTTCAGTCTAGGTAATTTCTACTCACATATCTTCCAGGTCACTAGTCTTTTACATAGTTTTCTACAAATCTAAAAGCATCTATTGGGGAAAAGGGTTTACTCAAAATGTATAAAAACTAAACTTATCTAAGCTATGTCCTTCCAAAATTATATTTTAGATAACAATAGAGCAACAACACGGAGACTAGAAAGAAAATTTGGGGAAATAATTCTCTACTAATGAAATTGCCATTTTGTTGGTGAATTCAAACAAATGCCATTCTTAGCTGCACAGAGGGACAGATATAATATTGAATGACAGAAACCAGACACAGAATGAATAACAGATGGGGTGCCTGGGTGGCTCAGCCGGTTAAACATCCAACTCTTGATTTCGGCTCAGGTCATGATCTCATGGCTCATGGGATGGAGCCTTGGGTCAGACTTGTGTTCAGCATGGAGGCTGCTTAGGATCCCTTTTCTGTCTCTCTCTGCCCCTTCCCCACTCATGTGTGCACACACTCTCTCAAAATGAATAAACATTTTAAAAAATGAATAACAGATGCTTCCATTTTAAAAAATCAAATAAAAACTATAGTTGTAAATATAAAGAAATTATTTAACTTGAGGATAATGGAGAATTTAGAATTAGGGAGAGATACAAGAAGGTCGTATAGAATGTGGACAAAGTTCTATTTCTTGATTTGAATATTGGTTATATATGTAATTTTATAATAATTCATTGAACTACACATTTGTATTTTTTTGCCCTCTTGTGTATGCTTATTTAATCAGATCATGTATAAAAGACAAAGATATAGCTAAAAATCAACCAATCTTATAAATGCCAGGAAATGACCCACCCATATATAGAAAGTTAATAATAATTATATGCTATCTCATCTCCATACACTAAATTTAAAGTGTATTAAAGACTTAAACATGAAATGAAATGGAAAATACAAGATTGGTCATAAAAAATCAAAATGAGGGGCGCCTGGGTGGCGCAGTCGGTTAAGCGTCCGACTTCAGCCAGGTCACGATCTCGTGGTCCGTGAGTTCGAGCCCCGCATCGGGCTCTGGGCTGATGGCTCGGAGCCTGGAGCCTGTTTCCGATTCTGTGTCTCCCTCTCTCTCTGCCCCTCCCCCGTTCATGCTCTGTCTCTCTCTGTCCCAAAAATAAATAAACGTTGAAAAAAAAATCAAAATGAAAATGAATTCATGACAAGGCATTGTAATATATTTAATCCTCACTATATTGCTATGCACAATATATAGGTAAATCATTTAAGTCATGATAAAGTATTCAAGAGACTCAGTTGAAAACTGAGCAAATTATTTGAAAGTATAGGCACAACTTTTATGTCAGGTAATATCTCTTTGTAGGATTATAGAACAAAAAATAACTCTCATCATATGCTGGTAGAAGTAATAATTGGCTCAAACCCTTTGGAAACTTTTGCATTACTAGTAAATTTAAACATTTTTCCAGTCCACTCATAAGTATATGCTCTGGGGAAATTCTTTCACTTGTTTGCCTAGGATATATGTTAAATAATGTAGCACCCTTGTTTATTATAGCAAATGGAAACAACCCAAATGTCCCTTAACAGTTAAATGAAGAGATAAGTTAACATCTATTTATATAATTGAACAGTGTATAACAAAACAAAGGAATAAGCTACAGTTGTAGATATCATTTTTAAAAGAGAGATTAGTGCATAAGAAATGGATATAAAAATTCTAAACAATACTTTGAAGATGTTTCTGCTGTGAAGGAGGACAGAGAGAACTGCAGTTGAAAGGAAGCATTAGAACAAGCATGCTTCATTGTTTATGTTGTTATTTGCAATAGGAGCTGCTCTATCGTGTTTGAATTATGTTAGAAATGATTTAGTAGAAAGGGGCATAGGAGATATTTCTAATTTCAGTAGTGAAGGAAGAGAGTATGTGAGAGGTGATTGGTTTCAGAGGATACTACCCAAGTTTTCTACCTAGTAAATGGCAACGCCAAGATATTAGCTCTCCCTTTTCTGCTTTAGGTGACTTGATTCATTCATACCATCTGCTTATTGTTGGTTTAGGTGGCTGGATTCATTCACACCATCTGCTTATTGTTGGTTTAAATATCAATGGTAATAATCGCCTCCTTAGTCTTTCTATTTCTCTGCAAAATCAAGAGAGTTTATGTAGCAGTTTTAGACACAGGGCTCTAAGCCTGTGGCTGCTTTCACCTCTCTGTGCCACATAGCTCTGTGTTCTTGAATCAGATAAAATATACCTTGTGTGTCAATGGTTATAGCTCAGTCCTCATTCATAATTAGAAAATTAATAATACAGTTGGGCTTTTAGAGTCAGACGTACCTGAGTCTGAATCTCCGTCACTTCCTATCTGAACATAATAAGCAAGTTAATGTTTATAAGCCTCATTTTGTTTGACCTGTAAAATGAAAACATCTACTGAAAAGCTATGAAAACTCATAAGCACCTATCTCATAAGAATGTTGTGAAGAGAGAAATGACATTCTGTATGTAGTACTTAAAATGGTAGTACATAGTGAGCTCATAATAAATCTTAGTTATTATTTCACAAAGCTCTAACTGTCCACTGACCTTAATGAGAATAAGGTGTATGGCAGTCCTCGATTTTAGTTAGGATGAAAAATAGGCATTTGTGTCACCTTGACCAAGCCATTTACCATCTCTAGACACCAATTTTTGACTGTCAGATGGGGAGATGGATCTACAAATCTGGGGTACGTTGAAATTTAAGAGCAGCAAGTCCACACATTTAAGCAGAATATTTGCTAACTCTAGGAGATTAGTTGTAGTGATTGGATAACAAATAATGTAATTTACTGGCATTATACATATCTTTTTAACATGTGAATTTAACAAAACCTTCGGATTTTGATTACTTTTAAGTTAAAAACATCTAATAAAACTTTTGTTAGACTTCTCCTTAATTTTCCCATCTGGCATTACTTAAGTCTATGCTGAAAGCTATTGGAATCTCTCCCCAATATACAATTTGCAAATAATTTTAAGTGTGTCATTGTGTTCCCATCATGTCCAGAGACCTTCTTGCAGATCCATGAACCCAATGTTAAGTATATCTGCCTTGATTTTTCTTCATCCTAAATTGTTATGTGGAAAAATACATATAAAATTTACTATCATAAACATTTTTAAGTGTACATCAGGGATATTAAGTACATTTCTATTATAAAGCAGTCATCTCCACCCTCCACTCACAGAACTCTTTATCTTCTAAAACTGAAACTCTGCACCCATTCAATAATAACTTCCTATGACGCCCTCCTCCCAGCACCTGTCAGCCACATTCTAATTTTTTCCATTTTTACTTTAATCTTACCTTTTCCTACATGACCCACCCCCCAGCCTCTGATAACCATAATTCTATTCTTTTTTACTATGAATTTGTCTTTTTTCCTTCTAAATTATACATATAAGTGATATAACACAATATTAGTCATTTTGTATCTGGCTTATTTCACTTAGCATAGTGTCTTTCAGTCTTTTATTTATGTTGTCACAAATTGAAGGATTTCCTTCTTCTTAATGCTGAGTACTATATTACTGTGTATGTGTGTGTATGATATGTGTGTGTGTGTGTGTGTGTATATATATATATATATATATATATTTCACATTTTCTTTATATTCATCTACTGTTGGACACTTAAATAGCTTACATATCTTGGTTTTTAATGAACCTGGGAATGCAAATGTGTCTTTAAGCTAGTAATTTTATTTCCTTTGGATATATACCCATATGTGAGATTGTTGGATCATATGGTAGTTTTATATTTATTTTTTCAGGTAATACCATACTGTTTTGTATAATAGCCTTACTAATTTACATTCCATCAACAGTACACAAGAGTTCCCTTTTCTCTACATCTTCACCAACATCTGTTATCTTTTGATTTCTTTAATAATCGCCATTTGAACAGGTGTGGAACGGTACCTCATTGTGGTTTTGATTTGCATTTCCTTTATGATTGCTAATGTTGAGCATCTTTCCATATACCTTTTGGCCTTTTGCATGCGTTTTTCTGAAAAGAATATCTATTTGGTACTTTGTCCATTTTTAATTGGGATTTTTGTGGGGTTTTTGTTTGTTGTTTTGCTGTTGAGTTATATGAGTTGTTATATATCTTGGACATGAACCCATTAGGAAGTAACAGGGTTTACAAGTATTTTCTCCCATTCCAAAATTTGCTTTTATATTATGTTACCCTTTTCCTTTGCTATGCAGAAACGTTTTAGTTTGGTGTAGTTCTATGTGTAAACCTTGCTCTTGTTGTCTGTGCTTTTAGTGTCATCTCCAAAAAATCATTGCCAATACTAATGTCTAGCTTTTCCTATATTTTTTCTCCTAGGAGTTTTGCATTTTCTGGTCTAATGTTTAAATCTTTAATCTGTTTTGAGGTGATTCTTGAGTATAGTGTTAGATGTGGGTCCAGGATTTGTTTGTTTGTTTTTTGGCATGTGGATATCTAGTTTTCCCAACTTCATTTATTGATCATTTATTGAAGAGACTATCCCTTAACCATTTTATGTTATCAGCACTTTTGTTAAAAATTAGTTGACTGTGGGGGCACCTGGGTGGCTCAGTCAGTTGAGCGTCCAATTTTGGCTCAGGTAATGATCTCATGGTCTGTGAGTTTGAGCCCTGTGCTGGGTTCTGGGCTGACAGCTCAGAGCCTGGAGCCTGCTTTGGATTCTGTGTCTCCCTCTCTCTCTGCCCCTTCCCTGCTCACAGTCTCTCTCTCTCAAAAAAATAAATAAACATTAAAAATAAAAAAAAAATAGTTGACTGTGTATGTGTCAGTTTACTTGTGGGTTCTCTATTCTGTTCTACTGATCTATGTGTCTGTTTTTATTCCACTACCATACTGTTTTGATTACTATAGTTTTGTATATATTTTGAAACCAGGAAGTGTGATGTCTCCAGCTTTGTTCTTCTTGCTGAAAATAGCTTGGGCTATTTGGGATCTTTTGTGGAATTTTCACATTTTCTTTATTTCTTTAAAAGATACCATTGGACAAGGAAGAAGTCAAACTTTTCACTCTTCACAGATGACATGATACTCTACCTGGAAAACCTAAAGTCTCCACCAGAAAACTGCTAGATCTGATATGTGTGTTTCTATACACCCATAATGAAGCAGCAGAAAGAGAAATCAAGGAATTGATCCCATTTACAATTGCACCCAAAACCATAAGATACTTAGGAATAAAACTAACCAAAGAGGTAAAAGATCTGTATGCTGAAAACTATAGAAAACTTATGAAAGATATTGAATAAGACACAAAGAAACAGGGGGAAATAAAACTTCCATGTTCATGGATTGGAAGAATAAATATGGTTAAAATATCCATACTATCCAAAACCATGTACACATAAAATGTAGTCTCTATCAAAATAACACCAGCATTGTTCACAGAGCTAGAACAAGCAATTCTAAAATTTGTAGGGAACCAGAAGAGACCCCAAATAGCCAAAGTAATGTTGAAAAAGAAAACAAAATCTGGGGGAATCACAATTCTGGACTTCAAGCTGTGTTACAAAGCTATAATCATCAAGACAGTATGTTATTAATACAAACACAGACACATAGATCTAGATTGGAGAAGATATTAGCAAATGATCTACCAGATAAAGGGTACACAAAGGTATCTATATTTGGTATAGATCCAAGATCTATATAGAACTTATGAAACTCAGCACCCCAAAAAACAAATAATCCAGTGAAGAAGTGAACAGAAGACATGAGTAGACACTTTTCCATAGAAGACATCCAGATGGCTAACAGACACATGAAAAGATGCTCAACATCACTCATCATCAGTGATGATATATCAATCATTAGTATTTTGATTGAAATACAAATTAAAACCACAATGATATACCACCTTACACCTGTCAGAATAACTAAAATGAACACTGCAGGAAACAACAAATGTTGGTGAGGATGAAGAGAAAGGGGACACTTTTGCACTGTTGGTGAGAATACAAATTGGTGCAGCCACCTTGGAAAATAGTATGGAGGCTCCTCAAAACGTTAAAAATAGAACTACCCTATGACCCAGCAATTACACTACTGGGTATTTACCCAAAGGGTACAAAAATGCTGATTTGGAGGGACACCTACACCTCATTGTTTATATCAGTGCTATCAACAATAGCCAAATTATGGAGTGGGCCAAAATGTCCATTAACTGATGAATGGATAAAGAACATGTGGTATGTGTGTACACACACACACACACACACACACACACACATACACACACACAATGGAATTTTACTCAGTGATTCAAAAGAATAAAATCTTGGGAAACCTGGGCTGAGCACTGACTTTGGCTCAGGTCATGATCTCATGGTTTGTGGGTTTGAGCCCCACATCTGGCTCTGTGCTGATGGTTTGGAGCCTGGAGCCTGCTTCAGATTGTGTCTCCCTCTCTCTGCCCCTCCCCCACTCACACTCTGTGTCTCTCTCTCAAAAATAAATAAACGTTTATATATATACATATATATATATGTATATATATAAATACACACACACACATATGAATGAAATCTTGCCTTTTGCAACAATGTGGATGGAACTAGAGTGTATTATGATAAGTGAAATAAGTCAGAGGAAGATAAATATCATATGATTTTACTCATGTGGAATTTAAGAAACAAAAGGGATGAACATAAGGGAAGGGAAGGAAAAATCAGAGAAAAACAGAGAGGGAGGTGGGGCACCTGGGTGGTTTAGTCAGTTAAGTATCCGACTTTGGCTCAGCTCATAATCTCATGGTTTATGAGTTTGAGCCCCACGTTGAGCTCTGTGCTGATAGCTCATAGCCTGGAGCCTGCTTCATATTCTGTGTCTTCCTCTTTGTCTGCCTCTCCACTCTCTGTCCCTATCTGTCGAAAATAAATAAACATTAAAAAAATAAAAGAGGGAGGCAAATCATAAGAGACTCTTAAATACAGAGAACAAACTGAGGGTTCCTGGAGGGGAAGTGGGTGGGGGAATGGACTAAATGAATGATGAACATTAATGAGGGCACTTGTTGGGATGAGCACTGGGTGTTGTATTTAATTGATGAATCACTTGGTTCTACTCTTGAAACCAATACTACACTGTATGTTAACTAATTCGAATTTAAATAAATAAATTACAAAAAGATCTGAAGGTTAAAAAACAGATGGCATTGGAATTTTGATATGATTGCATTGAATCCATAGATTACTTTGGATATTAAGGGTATTTAACACTATTTATTCTCCAAATTCATGAACATAGGATACCTTTCTATTTATTTGTCTCCTCTTCAATTTCTTTCAACAATGCTTTACAGTTTTCAGTGCACAGGTCTTTCACCTTCTTGGTTAAATTTATATTAAACCTAAGTATTTTATTATTTTTCATATTATTATAAATGAAATTATTTTATTAATATCTTCCAGATAGCTCACCATTAGCTTATAAAAATGCAACTAATTTTTGTATGTTGATTTTCTTACCTGAAACTTTACTGAACTTATATATTAGGTCTTTTTTTTTTTTTATGGAGTCTTTATGGTTTTCTGTATATAAGATTACATTATATGAAAGCAGAGACAATTTTACTTCGATTTTCCCATTTGGATGCTTTTTATTTCTAATTGGTTCAGGAATGAAAGAGGAAGGAATAAAACAGAGGCAAAAAATGCTGTAATTTACCTCCATGTTTCTACAAAATTAAAAGGCTGAGCTGAGCTCTACGCTGAATTGGAAAAGTAGTTTAGATCTGGTATATGAATCCCAACAACTTAATTCCACCTGTGTATGAGGTTACCTTACCAGCCTTCTTTACATAAACTATGTTAAATGGAAGTAAATTCAGTCCTTCTCTACCTACCCTATGTGTTTGATATGAGGATCAAAACAACAAAATAATGTGTATAGAAAATATAAATCACGAAGTGTTTTTCCCATATGTATCTATGCTGCTTTATTGTCATTGTTATGTTTTCAATCTCTTACCCATTTCCTGTGGGCAGAATTTAGAAGAAAGAAATGAAATATAGACTTAGTAACGATGTTCATTGGCTTGTCCATATCAGTGAATATTTCATCTTCTTCTGGAATCCATTTTCAGAAATGAGGCCAAGATAGGAATATCCTAAAGACCAGAAAAAGGGCACTGAACTAAAGAATGTGGTATAGAATCAAAGGAAAGATGTCTATCTGGTTCTGTGTAAAAGAGCTCAAGAGCAGAGAGCTGGTCAAGAGCTAGAAGGGACCTGATTGAGCTAGGGTGAAACAGTGGTCTTGGGAAGTCAGATCTCATTTTCATATTTTGATTTCTGGGATGGTACAAACCATAGATCATAATTTATCTCAATACTTATAGGAAGTGTTTTTGGAATGTATATTGGAAGGTGGAGTGTTTGTCAGTAGGTTTCTAATCCATATTATTTTATGTATTTTCACGGAGCATCGTTTCATAAGGGTAAAGTCCTTACTTGTCTATGTTATTTTGCTAAGACTTAAGTGCTCCGTCTCAACACTTGATGGGAAAGAAAGCATTTTTTGTGCCAAAGCACTGGATAAAAGGATTGAAAAAGAGAAAGAAGTCTTTCTCCAATAATCTTGTGATAAATTGTGCATCTGAAATGCTTTATGATTTTGTTATGGAAATGATGAACTTCTCCTAAATGAATTGCAATATGCCCTACATTGCTGTTTTCATTTCCTTACTTTGCACATACATAAATGTCCTATTATAATTGATGGGAACTTACTTAATGTTGACATGAATGTGTTTTTAATGAAAACTGTTGATACAGTTTTGTCAGTTCTTAAAATGATTTTTCCCCTATAGTCAGTGGGAGGGAGAATAAAAAGCCATTATGTTAGGCGGAAATCCTAGGGCCTTTTCTCCTACAAGATATTTTTGCCTTTGGATACTTTCCCCTGTCATTTTAGACATTCTAACAACCCAGGGACTGCTACAAAGCTGAGTGAAGTGAGATTGTAATAAAAGGCAAGGAAATGGATTTCTGTCAGTCACCCTAAGACTGCTTTCAGAAAGAAAATAGTAATTTTTTTTAAATTGAAAAGACCATATTAATTACTACTTAGTTCAATAGTGCTTTAATCTTTTTTAAAAATTAATAGAAAACATACTAAATTTGAACGAAGCGTTAAAGTTATTGAATTGAAGACAAAGATGCATTTTCCATTTCCCTGCAGATTTCATTATGGTGACAGTAAAGAGGAAAAGATATAAACCAATGAAGATTGAGAAAATGAGAGTTTAGCCAACAGTGAGGCCAATATGCCAACAGAGTCCTAGAAGGTGGAAATGGGCAGTAGAGGATTATTAACTGACTTATCAGATAAAAGGAGCCTTATGCGATTTAACAGACTGGAGTGACTGCCTACAGAAAAGGATGGCAATGAGAAGCAAAGTTTACTAGATAGAAGTTTCAGAAACATGGGGATTGATGGCACAGACTAACAAGGAATATGGTGGCAGGGGGTGGAGTGGGTGGGTAAGGCTTCAAGCTAAAACCAGAGAGATTAGTTTAAAATCTGTCAGAATTGTGAGAACCATGGGCATCCTCCTTTATCCATTTGCCTCACCCTCAACATCAAAGTCATGTAACTAATCCAACCCAGCTTGTCAGAATGTTGTTCTCTAAAAATATTTTACACAAGAGCCTTTGGATTTCTGGTAAAGTGACAAAGGAGGAGGGCATGGAGAAGCAAGGCAACAAAATAAAAACACAAAAATAAAATGGAAGCTGAAAACTGAGTGATGAGATATTCCAGGCAACTCCCATCACCCTGCAATTCTTCTCTATCCTCCCTAAATTGGATCCTGGAAGATAGTTGTTTTGTTTTGTTTTGTTTTCCTAAAACATTGAATTTTTCAGAAACTATCTAAAAAATAAAATCTGAAATGTGGCATCTTTCTTCAAAAGATCTCCCTCTCTACCCGAACACCTTAAGTTCAAGACCTCTAGTCAGTGTCCCCCTCTATTAAGCTCATGGCCAGATTTCCAGTGTCCTATTCTTAATTATAAATAGAGAGTCAGTGACCAGCTGTTTGAGAGAGCATACACAAATGGGAAGAACATACATTTATTTATTTATTTATTTATTTATTTATTTATTTATTTATTTTAATGTTTGTTTATTTTTTTTTTAATTTTTTTTTCAACGTTTATTTTTATTTTTGGGACAGAGAGAGACAGAGCATGAACGGGGGAGGAGCAGAGAGAGAGGGAGACACAGAATCGGAAACAGGCTCCAGGCTCTGAGCCATCAGCCCAGAGCCTGATGCGGGGCTCGAACTCACGGACCGCGAGATCGTGACCTGGCTGAAGTCGGATGCTTAACCGACTGCGCCACCCAGGCGCCCCAATGTTTGTTTATTTTTGAGAGAGAAAGAGAGAGAGTGCAAGCCAGGAAGGGGCAGAGAGGGAGACAGAATCCGAAGTAGGTTCCAGCCTCTGAGCTGTCAGCACAAAGTCTGCTGTGGGGCTCACACCCAGGAACCATGAGATCATGACCTGAGCCAAAGTCGGACTCTTACCCAACTGAGCCACCCAGGCGCCCCTAATGGGAAAAGCATTCAAAAGTGAAGTTGAATATCACAAACAGTACGAAAAGAAGAAATTTCAACTAATATATGAAAACATGTAATAAAAATAAATTTGCCAGGGGGGGCTTGTGTGGCTTAGTCAAGTGACCCCCCCTTTTATGGATCTACTTTTATTTGTTGTTTATTTTATTTTTTTTACTTTTTATGGTTTCTATTTAAATTCCAGTTTATTAATACAGTGTAATATTAGGTGTACAATATACTGATTCAACAATTTCATGAAACACCCAGCGCTCATCACAGCAAGTGCACTCCTTAATCCCTATCACCCATTTAACCTATACCCCCACCCATCTCCTCTCTAGTAACCATAAGTTTGTTGTCTACAGTTATCTTTCTGTTTCTTGGTTTGCCACACGCTGTCTCTCTTTTGTCTTTCCCTGTGCTCATTTTTTTTTTTTTTTTGGATCTTCTCTATTTCTTTCATGCCCCACAATCAGTAAAACTGAACAGAAGAAGTGACTTGCAGTGCAGTAGGGCAGAGTTCTGCTGAATCTCTCCAAAGATTACCAGTCTGCAACATGGGCAGATTCACAGAGTTTTGTAGGGGTAATTCATGTTTGTAAATACTCTAAGATCCTTGACCAAAAGATGCTATTGAGGTGCAAAGTATTATTTTCAAGTGACAGAACATCTGGAACCTATGAACTCTACTGAATTAAGTGTCTGACTCTTGATCTCAGCTTAGATCTTGATTTTGGGGCCATGAGTTCAAGTCTTGCATTGGGCTCTGCACTGGGCATGGAGCCTACTTAAAATAAATAAATTAATTAAATTAAAAAAATAAATTTGCCAGACTGAATTTTGTCTATCTTTTGGATAGCATAGTAATAAGTGGACAGCACATTGAATGATAAAAGTCCACAGCAAGCCAAATTCTTATGAAACCGCAGAATATCAAGAATGGAGAGAAACAGTCAACAGCATCAAGAGGGGTAAGAGAAACATCATACACAAAAGGAATGAGAATATAAAGAACCTAATTTTTCTTGACAACCACCCAGAATTCTGGAGTAAAATGGAATAAAGACCTCAAAACCCAAGGAACATTTATTTCAACCAAGAATTCAATACAATGTCAACCATCAATCAATAAAAAGATAAACAGGTTTTTAGGCCTTTGGATAATAATAAATAGCACACCCTAAGTTGCCTAGGACTAAGCAGAGCAGGAAGAAAAACAAAGGGAGAGGTCCTAGAAACATAATGGGAATGAGAAGACTGTTTAGGATATTTTTGACTACTGAGAAGAAATATTAATGTGTTTATGGCAGATTTGTTTGTAAAGATTCTATAAGAGAAAAACTATTATCAGAGAATACTATTAGGCTGATCAATGAAAAGTGTTTATAGAATTATGTGAATAAAAACTGTTTACATAAAAATTTGGACATACATAGCTTAAGGATGGGAGATTGGATATTGTGTGGATGTATCAGAAAGTTTAATTTTCAACAATCATAAAGGTCAGTAAATAAGACCTAAACATATTTATTGAAAATACTAATTATAAGCATTCACTGGGAAATAGGAAGACAAAGCATTGGAGAGTATAGGTAAAAACTGAATGTGGTGACCTCTGAAGATCAGGACAGGTATCTGGAGGAAGTTGAAGCAGAGGACTATTGTATTTTGTTGTACACATCTTAGTACTATTTGATATTTCAAATGCTTAAAAAGTATAACTTTGATAAAAAATAAAAATTAAGAAACAGAGTACTGATAATATTAAGGTCATTTTTGGATCTAAAACCAGTGAAAAACAATTTATGGATAGGTGACTGGCAAATACACTGCTCTCCAGTATGAATTATGTGTTTCTAGCACTGTTTGAAGTCACTAGTGATCATGAATAAATTACTAAATTCATTAATTGCTTTAATATATTTAAATATTTCTATAGATTACTTGGTTAATTAGAATTAGAATCAGAACTCTGTTATACCACAATATTCCTGAGAGCCTACCCTAATCGGAAGAATATCAAGCATATACCCTTCCAATTCATTCAGACATGAGCCTTGACCATTAATCCTAGTGATGTATGTTCTCATCTCTTGCTCCTTGGGAACTGCATACAGTCAAACTTAAAGGTCGGTGTGGGTGAATGAAGAATTTAGTGTTTATCACCCCTTATTTATATATTATCCTATACCATACCTCCATACCTGTTCGATTGTTTGTTTTGCTATCTAGTTGATTAAGAAATGAGAATAAATTGCCTCCAGTCCTGGGTAGTTCAAAGGAAAGCAGAAATGCAAAAAATGTTTTCTTCCATTGTAGAATGGCATGTATTTGATGTCTGCTTTCAGGAGCTGAAAGCCATTGATTGTTCATGATTGTTGTTCATTTTCTCCTTATTCCTTCATATCTCTTCTCCCATTCATTTGGACCTTAGAGCCACACATTATTCTTCAAAGACATTCCTCTTTCTCTTCCTTCTATCTCTATCCATATCTTTGTTCCAACAGGAAATGTTTCTTTCCAGGACGCCTCCACCAATCTACTTCTCAAGTCTCAAGTCAAAGTCATGCCTTTCTTCCAATAAAAGATCTTCCCTAACCCAGCCCCAAATGTGTCAGCTCACATGCATACACATACATACAGACATACACACCCTTTCCAGATGTAATTAAGAGCCCCTGCTCTCTGCTCCCAGAACCTAGATTAACTATATTATACGCAGTTGGTCATTACTTATTTGTTTCCCATACATGACTCTGCATTCCTTAGTGGTAGACACACTGGGCATCATTCATTTTCATGGACTTAGGTTCTGGATGGAGTCCTGGCACATAGGCACTCACTGTATGCTTGTTTTCTTTTTAATTTTTTAAATGTTTATTTATTTTTGAGAGAGACAGAGACAGAATGCGAGTGGGTTAAGGGCAGAGAGAGAGGGAGACACAGAATCTGAAGCAGGCTCCAGACTCCGAGCTGTCAGCACAGAGCCCAACATGGGTCTCGAACTCACGAGCTGTGAGATTATGACCTGAGCTGAAGTCGGACGGTCAACCTACTGAGCCACCCAGGCACCCCTCACTGTATGCTTGTTAAGTGAATGAACAGAAAGGATCTGAAATTCCATAATTAAAATGTAATCCATTTAGGGAAACTTTTTTATTTCTTTTAAAATGCACATTGACCTGTGAGAGGGACTGTATCTGAGCTTTTTTCAATCAATTAGACTTGGATGGAAACTATACCTGTAATTATAGTTCTTAAAAAAAAAAAAAAGTAAAGGACAGTATTTACAAGGAATAAGGATAAAATGAAGGAAAAGTGCCAAAAATTTTCATAGTTTTGTGCAGACATAGCTCTGTATCTTGTCTGGAATCCTGTGTGGAGAATTAGAAGCAAGGGTAAATTTACTCTAGATATGAACCATACCTGTCTTGTTAAACCATAGTCACCATCTCTTTCAAAATCAGATACAGAGAGTTCCCAGTCAAGGCTGAAGGTCAATAAATTTGCCCAGAATTGTTTAGGCAGGAACCTTACCTGAGTTTTGTACTACATGAATTCAACCCAAATATATTCGGTGTTATTCCTAAGGAAAAGATGTCTCCTTGGTGATTTCTGAACTATAGGTGAACAAATTATCAAATCCCAAATGAACATGTGTTTTACCTGTTTATGATTTTGTCTTCCCTTTCAGCATAGTCAAATGAGCATTATTTTAATTTTTTAACTGTTTATTTATATTTGAGAGAAAGAGAGACAGAATATGAGCAGGGAAGGGGCAGAGAGAGAGGGAGACACAGAAACCTAAGCAGGCTCCAGCTGTGAGCTGTCAGAACAGAGCCCAATGTTAAGCTTGAACCCATGAACCACAAGATCATCAGCATCCCATGAGCATTATTTTAGAGACTGAGAGATTGAATGTCACATTGTTACAATGTTCTCACCTAGATTTGTCTCATTTAGCCTAACTAAAAAGACCCATTAAAATATCTATCCCAGATCTCAGCAATCCTCTTTTCTATTCCATATACTCTGGATCCACACTGACATATACCTAGACACAACTTTTAAAATGCTGCAGTTTGGGGCTACCTGGGTGGCTCAGTTGGTTAAGTGTCCAACTTTGGCTCAGGTCATGATCTTGCAGTTCATGAGTTTGAGCCCCCAATCAAGCCCTGTGTCGAGCTCTGTGCTGACAACTCAGAGACTGAAGCCTACTTTGGATTCTGTGTTTCCTTCTTTCTTTGCCCCTCCCCTACTCATGCTCGCTCTCTCTTTCAAAAATAATAAAAATAAACATTAAAAAATCATTTAAAATGCTGCAGTTTTGCTCTTTATTTAAAATTAAATGTGATTATTTTAGATTATTTTGGACTTTTCCCTATGGTTTCAGTTTATTTGTGGAACAGAAAGGGATTAATGACATGTTTTTCACTCTAAATATCTGGTCTCTGTATTCCAGACCAAAAAAAAAAAAAATGATTTTTATAGAAGGAGACATATGCTTTGGTGCATCATTACAGTTTATATAACTGGGTTCTGTGAATAAGTCAAAGGCTGAATGTATCCTGACATTTGAGTGCACTAAGTCAGCTTCCATGACAAATAGCCATAGATCTTTTACTGTTATCAGTAAATTAGAAATAGTAGAAATGAGGATGAGGTGAGAAGCCAATGGCTAGGTTGCTTTTGTGTGTTTGTGTAACTGGAATTTAATGACACACACCTGGTTGGAGAAGCCATGTGCAGATGGTTTTATTCCTGTGGTCAACAAAGGCCAATTTGTTGGATTATTAAGATACACTAGTGGTTCAATTTTGGGATTTTTTTAAAAAGTGTGATTTATATGTTAATTCCTCCAAGAGATTTTTTTTTAAATGATGCGGGGGCTAAAATTATTTTTTCAAGATACTGTAAAGGTTTTATGTGATCCAACACAAAGTTTCCAAAATGGCTATATGTCTGGGTAACCTAATGAGATTTATGATTCTTGTACCCCATCTCAGTCTTACTGAGTCAACATTTTTATTATTGGGATCCAGGCTTGTTCTGTATTTTGCAGTTTCCTCAGCTGATTTGGATACTTCCAATTTAGCACAACCCTGCATACCAGCATTTGGGAACCATTTCTTTAAGTGACTCAGGTCTCTTTCCAATTTAAAGTTCCATAATCCCGAACCTGAGAGAAGGCCAAACAACTTATATAAAGGATATAACGTGTATTTCACTGTTTCCCAATAAAACTAAAGTAACTTTTAAAAATACTGAGAACAATTTCAAAATCTCAGCGCACTGTTCTGTAACATCTTTCTCAAGCAATTCGATCCTGGGAAATAATATTCAAAGGAGAATAGCAATCTAATGATTTACTAAATGAATAGAAACACATTAGATCGTTGGCCACCATTTATATAGTGTCAGATTTATAAGGTCACTTGGAATCATATTGTTTATCTGCACTTTCCCCTCCCTTTTTCCTATCTTACTTTTGCCACTGAAATCAGCAGACTATCATAATTGGAAAATATGTGTACCTTTAGCTGAATCATCTTGTTTGGATCAAGCAGCTCTCGAAAATCCTTTCTTAGCTGATAAAGTTATTGCCATTCATGGACATTATCATCCCTGACTTGGATTGTGCTTCATTATTCTGCAATTACAGGGTTAGTCTTTGAATTTAGTCAGAGCAAACTACCAGCAAATGCTTCCATAAAACCTATTAACTCCACTAATTCTTTGCACCTTTTGAATGCAAGGGAATTTTCTTCCTTATTTCCAAGATGCTCAATGTGTTAGTCCATTAGCAAATTACCCCTTATATGTGGCCTTCATGTCAGTTGAATTTTTTATTGGCTCTATCAGCTCTTCCAGATTGTCTTACCATTTCTTTCCTCCTGCTGTTTTTTTGAGTATTTGCACAAAGATGAGATGCTATATGTCCTGGCTTATCTCCTAATGAAGCTGAATGTAACACCGTGTATACGAGACTAATTCTTCTGGCTTTATTTTAAATTGATCACTCTGTCCCCTCTACAGAAATCACATTTTCATGATGCTAATGTTTGCCCAGGAAAATGGAAGCACAGGTGTTTC
>NW_024412452.1:3451276-3651899 GCF_014898765.1 Herpailurus yagouaroundi
TTTCTCAGTTAAAGTAGTGCATTAAGGGGCACCTGGGTGGCTCAGTTGTTTAAGCGTCTGACTTAGGCTCAGGTCATGATCTCACAGCTCATGAGTTCAAGCCCTGGGTGGGGCTCTGTGCTGAAAGCTCAGAGACTGGAGCCTGCTTTGGATTCTGCGTCTCCATCTCTCTCTGCCCCCCCTCCACTTATGTTCTGTCTGTCTGTCTGTCTGTCTGTCTCTCTCTCCCTCCCTCTGTCTCAAAAATAAACAAACATTAAAAAAAATAAAAACAAGTAGTGTATCAAGATACCTTGATAGTAAATGCAGACACCAGGGAAGATACAATGGATCAGAAATTTTGTTGGTAATTTTGATTTTAAATAAACACAAAAGGATTCAAACACCTTATTAAGAGTCATTTCAAGGAGGGGTACCTGGCTGGCTTATTCAGTTAAGAATCCAATTCTTGATTTTAGATCAGGTCATGATCTCATGGTTGAGGAGATTGAGCCCTGCATCAGGCTCCAATAGCACAGAGTCTGCTTAGGATTCTCTCTCTCCCTCTCTCTCTGCCCCTCTTCCACTCATGCATGTGTGCGCTCACTCTCTTTCTCTCAATAAATAAACATAAAAAAAGAATCATTTTAAGGATTTAAATCTTTGTTCACATTACATTTCTGAGTCCCAAATAGGTAAAGAAAATCTAATATGGCTGTGACAATAGGGAGAGATGTCAAAGACAAAATTGCTTAGGGTTGCCTGGATGGCTCAGTAGTTTAAGCGTGGACTTCTGCTCAGGTCATGATTTTGCAGTTTGTGAGTTTGAGCCTCACAGCAGGCTCTGTGCTGACAGCTCAGAGCCTAGAGCTTGCTTCAGATTCTGTTCTCTCTCTCTCTCTCTCTCTCTCTCTCTCTCTCTCTCCCTCTCTCTCTCCCCCCTCCCACTTGTGCTCTCTCTGTGCTGTCTCTTTGCTCTCTGTCTCTCTGTCTCTCTCTGAAAAATACATAACCATTAAAAAAAAACACAAAACTACTTGTACAGAGCTTCTAGAAGGAGGAATAAAAGTACTACAAATAGAAGTGGTATGAGCATGTATTTGCTAATATTTTATGATCTTTCCTTTCTCATGATTTCTGAAAATAGTGTATTAAGATTGACAGATACTCCCTTCGGTTCCTAAAATGGCAAAAGCATTGTACCTATCTGGGGTGGAATGAGGTCAATTGGAGTCTTTAAAGAGACCTGGAATAGGTGATTCAGGTGTACTCTATTATAAGCCATAAAGTACATTCTATCTTTGAATTCATTTTCTTTAATGTGTCCTTTTACCTTTAGATTATTAAGTTCTTAAGTAAAACCTAAGGAGAAAGAAGCCATGAAGGATATTGATAGTCTAGGGGGAAAAAAAGTCTGTTTAGAGAAAATATGGCCCTTTGCACTATTTAAGACAAATTGTAGTTTAGGACTTAAATCATGCCTATGAACAAATTAGAAAATTCTTAAAATATACTCTATAAGCCACCTTCTATTCTAAACACTATATAAATGTACAGGCATTTGCATTTCTGAAAATCCTCTTGTTATTCAAACTTCTGCAAAATAGCAGAGTTCATAAGAAAATATAATACAGATAGAATGGATTACTTTAAACTTTTGCAATTTTGTAACCATTGTGCCATCAAAATCATAATGATCCTAATAAACCCAAGCAAAACTTAATAGATATTTTGAATTCCTGATGAAGAAATACCATACTAAATATAGGATTTTATATTTTAAAAAAGCTGAATGAAAAGCAAATATTAACAGACTTAAATGAAAAAAGTAACAGCAATACAATAGTGGGGTTCTTTACTAGCCCACTTACGTCAATGGATGAATGATCCAGACAAAAATTCATTAAGGAAACAACAACCTTAAATGACACATTAGACCAGATGGACTTCATACATACAGAATATTCTATCCAAAAGCAGCTTAATACAAATTATATTCAAGTATACTAGGAACATTCTCCAGGATAGAATATATGTTAGACCTCAAAACAAGTCTCAATAAATTCAAGAAGATTTAAACCATATCAAACATCTTGTCTGGCCACAATAGTATGAAAGTAGAATCAATCACAAGAAAAAACTGGAAAAATCACAAGTATGTAGAGATTAAATAACATGCTACTGAACAACCAATGGGTCAATGAAGAAATCATTGGATGAATCAAAAAATTCTTGGAGACAAATGAAAATGGAAATACAACATACCAAAACTTATGAGATACTTTATGAAAGCAATTCTATGATGGAAAGTCATCGTAATACAGACCTACCTCAAGAAACAAGAAACATTTTAAACAATGTAACACTACACCTAAAGGAACTACAAAGAGTAAAACAAATAAAGCTCAAAGTTAGTAGAAGGCAAGAAATGATAATAACTAGACTGAAAAAAAATGGGATGGAGATTAAAAAGACAATAGAAAATATTGATGAAAGTAAGAGCTGGTTTTTTTGAAAAGATAAAATTGACAAAACTTTAGCTAGACTTTAAGAAAAAGAGAGGTATCACATAAATAAAATCAGAAATGAAAGAGGATAAGTTGTAAATGGTACCACAAATATGAAAGACCATAAGAGATTACTATGAACAGTTATGTGCCAACAAATTAGACAATATAGAAGAAGTAAATTCCTAGAAACATACATGAAGAAATAGAATAATACATGAAGAAACAAACAAGAAGAAATAGAAAGTCTGAAAGACCAATTATTAGTAAGGAGATTTAATCAGCAATCCCAAACCTCCCAACAAATAAAAGTCCAAGGCGAGATGCCCTCATTGGTTTATACTACCAAACTTTCAAAGATGATTTAATACATTTCCTTACCAAATTCTTCCAAAAAGTTGAATAGGAGGGAATTCTTACAAATTCATTTTATGACACCAGTATTACCCTGATACCAAAACCAGAAGAGAACACCATAAAAAACAAAGAAATTTATAGGTCAATATCCCTGATGAACATATATACAAAAATCCTCCACAAAATATTAGTAAAATGAAAATAATACATCAAAAGGATCATACACCATGGTCACGTGGGATTTATTCCAGGGATGCAATGATGGTTTAAAATCTACAAATCTATCAATGTGATATACCACATTAACAAAACAAAGAATAAAAAACCATATGATCATCTCAATAGATGCAGAAAATGCATTTGACAAAATTCAACATCCATTTATAATAAAAACTTAATAAAGTGGGTGCAGAAGGAAAATACCTCAACATAATAAAGGTCATATATGACAGGTCCCGCCTACCATTTTCCTCACTGGTGAAATGATGAAAGGTTTTCTTCTAAGATCAGTAACAAGACAAGGATGCCCACTCTTGCCACTTTTATTCAACATATTTTTGAAGTTCCAGGCAGAGTAATTAGGCAAGAAAAAAAAAAAAAGGCATCTGAATTGGAAAAGAAGTGGAACTGTCCCTATATTCAAACAATATGACTTTATTTATTTATTTATTTATTTATTTATTTATTTATTTATTTATTGACAGAGGCAGTGTTGGTGGGTGAGGGGTAGAGTGAGAGGGAGAGAGAATCCCAAGCAGGCTCTTCACTGTCAGCACAGAGCCCAACGTGGCCTCAAACTCACAAAAGTGTGAGATCATGACTGGAGCTGAAACCAAGGGTCAGATGCTTTACCAATTGAGCCATCCAGGCATCCCAAGCAACATGATTTTATGTAGAGAAAACCCTAAAGCTGCTACTGAAAACCTGTTAGCACAGATAAATAAATCCAGTAAAGTTTCAAAATCAATGTACAAAGATTAGTTGTTTCTATATGCCAACAATGAACTTTAAGAGAAATTAAAAAAAAAAAACAGTTCCACTTACACTGCATTAAAAAGAATAAAATACATAGGAATAAATTTAACAAAGTAGATAAGAGATCTGTACACTGAAAACTATGAGAAATTGCTGTAAGAAATTAAAGACGATACAAATAAATGGAAAGGTATTACATGATCATGAACTAGTAGAATTAATATTGTTAAAATATCCAAATTATCCAAAGAAATTTACATATTCAGTGAAATTATTATCAAAATTCCAATGGTACAGAAATAGAATAAACAATCCTAAGATTTGCATGGAACCACAAAAGAGCCTGAATAGCCAGAGCAGACTTGAGAAAGAACAAAACTGGAGGCATTATGGTCCTTGATTTCAAACTACATTACAGAGGTATAGTAATCAAAATATTATGGTAT
The DNA here is from genome assembly GCF_014898765.1 of Herpailurus yagouaroundi. NCBI lineage: Eukaryota > Metazoa > Chordata > Mammalia > Carnivora > Felidae > Herpailurus > Herpailurus yagouaroundi. The sequence goes on from NW_024412452.1 coordinate 3,455,541, forward strand.
TGGCATAAAGGAAAGACACATAGATCATTGGAACAAAATAGTTCAGAAATAAACCTTTGCATATATAGTCAATTAATTTAGGGCAAAGTAGGCAGGGACATATAATGGGGAAGGATAGTTTCTTCAATACGTGGTCTGGGAAAATTGGAACACTGTCTTATACCATACACAAAAATTAAGTCAAAAATGTAATAAAAGATTGAATGTAAGACTTGAAGCCATAAAAGTCCTAGAAGAAAATTTCAAAAGATAAGCTCCTTGCATCAATCTTGACTCCAAAAGCAGAGACAATAAAAGCAAAAAAGTAAGTGGGACTGCATCAAACTATAAATCTCCTGCATAGCAAAGGAAACAATCAACAAAAAGAAAAGGCACCCTACTCAACAGGAGAAGATATTTTCAAATTATGTATCTGATAAGGGGTTAATATCCAAAATACATTAAAAACTCCTACAACTCAATAACAAAGGAAAACAAACAATCCAATTAAAAAATGGACAGAGAACCTGAATAGACTTTTTTTTTTCAAAGATCTACAGATGGCCAACAAGCACATGAAAAGATGTTCATCACTAATCATCAGAGAAATGCAAATCAAAACTATAATGAGATATTACCTCACACCTGTTATAATGGCTATTATCAAAAAGACAAGAAATAGCAAGTATTGGACAGGATGTGGAGAAAGGAGCCCCCATGCACTGTTAGTGGGAATGTACATTGGTGTAATCACTATGGAAAATAGTATGGAGGCTCTTCAAAAAATTAAGAGCAGTTGGTGGACATTTAGGCTCTTTCTATAATTTGGCTATTGTTTAAAGTGCTACTATAAACATTGGGGTAAAAGTGCCCCTATGCATCAGCACTCCTGTATCCCTTGGGTAAATGCCTAGCAGTGCTATTGCTATTGCTATAGGGTAGATCTATTTTTAATTTTTTTGAGGAACCTCGACACTGTTTTCCAGATTGGCTGCACCAGTTTGCTAACTGAAATAAGTCATACAGAGAAAGACAGATACCATATGTTTTAACTTTTATGTGGATCCTGAGAAACTTAACAGAAGACCATGGGGGAGGGGAAGGAAAAAAAGAAAGGGAGGGAGCCAAACCATAAGGGACTCTTAAAAACTTGGAATAAACTGAGGGTTGATGGGGGGTTCGAGGAAGAGGAAAGTGGGTATGGGCATTGAGGAGGGCACCTGTTGGGATGAGCACTGGGTGTTGTATGGAAACCAATTTGAAAATAAATTTCATATAAAAAAAATTAAGAGCAGAACTATCATATGATCTAGCAATTCCATTTCTTAGAATTTACCAGATGACAACAAAAACATGAATTTGAAAAGATATTTGTTCATTATGTTATTATTTACAATGCTAAGGTACGGAAACAACCCATCAAAGGATGAATGGATAAAGAAGGTTTGGTATATATTTATACAATAGAATACTACTCAGCCATAAAAAAAGAATTATATCTTACCATTTGTGACAAACATGGATGGGCCTAGTAGGTTATGCTAAGTGAAATAAGTCACACAGAAAAAGACAAATATAATTCGTCTAATTTCATTTATATGTGGAATCTAAAAAAACAAATGAACAAATAGAAAACAAAACTCATAGATACTAAGAACAGATTTGTGTTTTCCAGAAGGGAGAGGGGTGGGAGGTGGGTGAAATGGCTGAAAGGGATCAAGAGATACAAACTTACAGCTATAAAATAAGTTAAGTGTTGGGGATGGAATGGACAACATGGTTACTATAGTCAATAATGTATATATGAAAGTGGCTAAGAGTAAATTTTAAAAGTTCTCATCATAAGAAAACACATTTGTAACTTTGTGTAGTGACAGATGGTAACTAGACTTACTGTCATGATAATTTCACTATGCAAATACCAAATCATTATGTTGTACACCCGAAACTAACATAATGTTATACAGCAGTTATACCTCAATAAAAATAATAAAGACTTAGAATAATATCTTTTTAAAAAACCTGAATGTACATTAATTAATGAGGCTGATAGGAAAGGTTGAGTCTACTAAATTATGAAGACAAGGGAATAATGTAAAGAGATTGGTGAGAATCAAGAACTTCCAAGACAAAGCACATGGCCCAATTGATTCAGAAGGAAGAATTAGAGTGAATTTATTTAATCTTGAATGCTTGTACAGCTTGCACTTTTCATTAAGCTGCTATTGCATACTAAAAGAAAATATAAGCAGATTAGGAAAAATCATGTGTGACTCAATATAACATCCCTATTTACCAATCCCATAGAGAGAATTCATATGACATCAGTAGGAACTTTAGCAGATCATATCTGTATCTTGGCCAATCTTCACAATAACTCTATGAGGTAGTTCCTATAATTATCCCTATTTTACTGAGGAGAAAATTTAGGAACTGAAAAGTTGTATTCTTCCTTAGAGAATTCAACAAGTGAAAGAGCTGAAATTAGAAGCACAGATGTTTTGCTCTGAAATCTATATGTTTAGCCATTATACTCTGCCATACATAAAAGCAGTCTACAACATCTTTGGGAAACAGTTTTAGGGTCTAAGAATTCATCCCAGTCTCTATATCCTTCAATAAAAAATAAAGCTAAACAATTGGAAATAATATGTGAAGATTTTGACTTAATAAATTGAGAAACGTTCATCATTTATGCAGTGGTATTTTGCTTTCAATAAATAGGCAACCATTTTGTATTTTAGATGAGAGTTAGGGGTTGGAGTAGAGATAAAAGCATCACACATAAAGAGGTAGCAATTGAAACGGAGAATGTGATTGCTTCTACTAGAATTGGAGTAGCTTGAGATACTAGAAAACAAAGCTGGGGATAGAGCCATCGAAATATCTGCACATTAAAATTTAAAGCATCTCTTGTTACACAGTGACAGTAAAGTAGACAGAGGAAAAACAAATCTCCACAAAGTAAAGGATAAAATTAAAAAAATATATTTTTACAAATATTTTTTTAAGTATTCAGTTTTTGAGATTCATCCAGGATCAGTTACTATTCACATGGTAGGAAGATAAGAGAATAAAGAATTCTAAATGGAGGACAAGGTGGAAAAGGGGCTTAACAGTATTACCTTTATAAATAGTTTTGGAAGAATAAAGAATGAAAAGAACCCATTGATTTTGGTAACTAAGAGATCCAAGTTCACATTCCCTTCTTTGGAACATCTGTTTCAACACACCCTAAGAACATCAATGCAGGATGAAACAACCCTCTGACCATATTAATTTAGACCTGGTGTGACACCTGACCTGGGGAGAACCTATATATGTAGTCAGGACAAAACCAATCAGATCTTCTCCCCAGGAAATTTAGATATGGATCCTTGAACACTTTTAACAATTGAATTGTTAGATCTGGGATCTAAGTTCCGAAATCATTAGACATTAAGTCTAGAATGGGCAATATGGAGATGTAAAGCCATATGCAAGCTGAGAGTCCTGCAGAGGACGAAACCAAGTGGAAAAGATACAACAGTAAATATTCATAAAAATTCTGTGCTTCAAAACACAGAAAAAACAGTTCCCTGATGATTCTCCATTTCCCATGACAAATGGTTTTACTTACTACAGTTAGGTACCATAGCATTCCCTGTGCCTTTGTAATACTATTTCTACTTGAACTAGTTTGAACATACTTCTGCTTCTTGTTATATTTATTTGGAAAATTTGATTCAAATATATAAAATCACTGTGCTACTCACAGACATTGAATCAAGGATTTTCAAGGTTTCTCAAGTCTTATTACTTCCTGTAAACAATCATCTTTGCTATCCCTTACTTTCCACTTTGCATAGTGTCTTTCTCCCTTCGCTGCAATAGTCTTTCTGCTTAACTCTGTCCTTCTCAACCACTGTAGTATGACTCAATATTGATTTCCATCAGAAAGGCTTCTGGTAGCTATCTGTGTTTTTGTTACAAACATGCAGTGCTCAGTATTGCACTGTCAGTTTTAGTTATAAGTTGCTTATTAACTCACATCCAACATGATCTGATTTTATATTGGTCTTTATTCTGTCTGAATAGGTTAACAGAGTAAAGTCACAAATGTCTTTATATAAAGACATCCTATCTATGCTTTTTTACAGGCCTTTAGTTCCATAAAATACTTCCAAAGAACAAATAGAGATGATAGAATCAGTGAGTGGATACCTCATTTTTTTAAGGTATCATATGTCAATGATAGGGTTGTCAGTCTCAAAATAGCCATACCAATGGCCTCCTTACTGGAGGGAAACAGCAGTTCCCTTCAGTGAGATTGCTCATGCTGGGAAGTTTACTTCTTTATCCCTGACTGTTCAGATATAGATAGATTCACCCACAACCTACAAATGTACCAAATATTATGATTGAGGTCAGTAGGACTATATTCTTATAATTTCATGGTTTCCCCTCACATTTTCCCCTGACATCATTGCTCTGGCTTTGAGACTTCTTAGCTTTTGATTTCATCTCCTGACTGTATTTGATCTCCTGCTAGGCTGAGTCTTGTAGCTTTCAGAGACCTCTCATTATTCTCCCTGTGGCCCCCCCACATTCTCATGATTTTGGTGCATTGCTTCTTGTAATAGACGACCTCTCCTCCTGTTTTAATCCCCAAATCCATGCAGGCCTACTTAGTATTCCTAGTTTCTCCAATAAGGAGGGCGTAAGAATAGTGGCCAGTTTTCCTACAATGCAAACTTAGCTTTTCTCTTTCGAATTCTTCTTTTTCAGCCATATCTGTTTCTCGATAGGCAGCAAGAATATGTGGTGGCTAAAAGCAGAGAGAATGGTTATTTCAAGAAGCAGGCCTCATGCTACATTAACCTTGGTCTTATACTGAACTTCACTTGAAAGCAAATAGACTGTTCAATCAGTATTCACATAATGGTAGCTACTTTTAACCAAGCTGATCTTTGTAGATTGAAATAATAATAGTATTACTAGGTAGCAATCACTGTGGGCTTCACATATTGTAACTAATGAAATCCTCACAACAACCCTGTGACTTAGATATTATGGAAATTTCCATTGTGCAAATGAGGAAACAGAGGCATAATGAGATATTAAAGACTAACTAGTTAGTTAATAACATAAATACACTTGGCCTCAAGCAGCAGAGCTTCAGCCACCACAGATACACTTACTTTGCTAGTTTCTAGTTCCTCCTCAAATTAACCGACAAGGCAGCATCCATATCATAGAGAACATGGTGGAAAGGTACAGTGGTATGTAGTGACAAGGTCACAGTTCAGGGGATAGGGTTCTAAATAATTGTTTCCTTTTCAAGTTGCCAAATGGATTGATGGAGTATAATGTAAAAGCTTCAGCAGCATTTTGATCACAAATATTTAGGCGTGAAAACCCCTCAGCTACTGCATGTAGAGGAAGTTCATTGGGAAGGTCAGTGTCATGGACTGTTACTCTCATCAAGCTGAATAATGAAGCTTCAGAATTGAGGGCATACCTATAGAAAATGTTAGAGTATTTAAGAGTATTTATCAGTTTTCCTAATAGTCCTAATATTCAGGAAGAGAAAAATAGAACCGCATGCTAACTGGTTACATAAGAGGGAAATCATGTTCCCAATTATTGGTTCTGAGATACAAGAAAGAAAAGGAAGGACCCCAGAAGGGGTCCAAAAACAGGAGAGACAAGCAGGCAGGATACCAGAACTTAAATACCAAAACAAAAGCAGGGTCATGTCCAGGCACAGATACTGGTTTATCATAATTGTATACTCCAGCTCCGAAGTAGTCAGTGTAACAGCATTTGTAAGGACGTTTGAAGTCAAAGTTTGTAGGAATAAATAAAAGCTAGGTTTCACATTAGGTAGACATTTGATGAAAATATTATGGTATGAATTGTTTTAAAGAGCTAAAACTTTATTCTCAGATAGAAATATCTTAAAATACATAATTATCTCAACTTTAAGATTTTAACAGCCAAACATTGACACTTCTGAGAGTGAAAAGGGAGTGCTATTAATCATCACACTACACAATGACATAAATTGGACTGTCCCACATAAACTGAGACATATGATCACCTAACTTAAGGATACAGTTATATGAGCAAATTCATGTTTCAGTTTATTCCCAAAATGATGTAAAATATTTGAAATAATTGAAACAAATATGAGCGAGAGGCAGTCCCAGCTCAGTCACTAGCTAGATATGCAGACCCTGGCAAATCACATAATTTTTCCAAGCTTTTCTTTGTTTTCCCTCTTCAACTCACACTCCTAAGTTTAGAGCTCTGCAGAGGCTCAAATGAGGAAATGCTCTGAATGATAAACAAGATCACATAAACCTACTGGCATGGTCGATTTTAAAAGTAGGTGAGATCAGCTGCTGTCTGCATGATGATTTCAGGGCTACCAGACAGACTCCTCTATCCTCTGAAATACCACTTCCACTCTGGAGTCTAAGGCATAATAGTAAAAACTAAGGGATTTATTGAAACACATCAGGCAGAATTCATATTAAGGATTTGTATATGTATTAGTATGCACCTTAATATAATTTTCACTCTTTTATAAGGTGGATTAATTTTGAAATTGGATTTAAAGGAAAACTAGAATAGGAACTCCAGGTATCCTCACAGGAGGGTAATAGGGTGCAGAATATGCCATGGCTGGAATAAGTCTCAGATCAGGAGATATTCACCAAGACATAATCAATGTCTTTGTCCTCATGACACCACCAGTGTTTTGGAAGAGTGAAATACTAACTGATTCACCAAATTTTCTTGTCTGCACAGCTTGGAGTGATTGGTTTGACAGACGTTTTCATCTACTTGATGAAGCTGACTGGTTGATCTGGCATTACATAGAAGCAGCTTAACATCACTGATGGGTATGTGGCAGGACAAATTGGAGTTGATTGATGGTGTCACAAAATGAAAGGCTTTGATGATTGAATTCCAAAATATCAAATCTCAGAATCTTCACTCAATGATCCTTGTCCTTAAGGTTTCTGTGTTTATTGGGTTCTGGAGCAGAGATTATCAGTGAAAGTTTTAGACATATAGAATGTCAAGAACAGCTTGGAAGCACACTTTAGCAATTTGTACAAGTATTAGTTAAAATACAAAAATGTGCAAGTTACTTACCATTATATAATTAAATATGATTCAAGTTATTCTTTGCATAAGATCATTTTGTTCTCTTTTATTCTACTTTTCTTTCTTGAGAGAGAGGAAAGCTCATAACTTTGTTAAGTCCATGTCAGAGTCTATAACATGTAGAGATCTAGACATGTAGACATGTAGACATGTAGATATCTAACATGTAGAGATCTAGATGTGGGAACTTACACCACATGGTATGTCTTAAGATTATCAGATTTTCACTAGTTCCTTTTTGTGAAAGTGGCTGGTTTGCTACATAGGGTATGTTTCTCAATGTTCAGAGCAAGTATAGCATATATATTTGCCTGACTTCTACTATGCTGCTTATACACTGATAGCTAGCCACAGACTAATTAGTAAGCATGTATTATTAATATTAATTGATTTTTCAACTTTGATTCTTTTGGTAACATATATTAAAATTTAGATAAATTACTTCAAAAATTCCTCTGATAAAAATATAGATGTAAGGAGTTAATTAAAGCAATGACTTACTCTTATAATGCAGCATCCTAAACTCCTAACTCATGAACTCCACCATGATCTGAACCAGTGGACTATTGGAACAAGTGGTGGAAAGGGTGTAAATGTGGTACTGAACCAGGAAACAAGTGTAAGGAGAAGGCATTAAGAGACTAATTGTTTCATCCAGAATGGAAGAGACGCCCATTACAGTTATGGGTTTCAATGTACTTGTACACATGCATGCGTGCACATAGACACACACGGTAAGCCATTCTTGTATGCACACTGGTTAGTCTGTATTCTCTATTGAAAGGAAGTAAAAAAGCAAACTATGAGACACAAAGAAAAGTAGAAAAGAAACATGAAAGATTAAGAAGCAGGCTACATTTTATATTTATGTGGTGAGATTGTTCTTTCTGGTATTTTGCTTTCTTAACATAGATTAGCTCTCACCTAAATCCTTCACAGTGCATTTAGAGCTAAATAAAGCATTAATATGTTCATCTATGTGAAATGTCCCCTTAACTGTTACCTCCAGCAGTCATTTAACTGAATTTGATATGGACAACACATTGACATTGTAAAGGTTAATGATCCAGTGATTAACAATACTCATTTTCAGAAAATGGCTTTAGTCATTGTTTCATAGAACAAAGGGAACAACAATTTGTTCAGTAGTCTCCAATGTCCAGGGGAAGTATCTTTCTTTTTATGCTAAAAGCAGAGTATTATCATTGTCCTCAAGCACATAAGAGTTTTCACAAATAATATGCAAAGTGGCTCCTGTTGTGTCTTCTTCAATAGCTCAGCACAGAAGGGTTAAATGAGGCAAGAAGGGTTTCCCTGGCATAGGAGCAGCCCAGCAGCATATAACTGGAAAGGGTCCAGCCAGGTAGACAGGGCTTGGTATCAAGTGCATGGTGACAGGTGTGTGAGCAGTCTAGACTCTGGATTTGCAAAGTGAAATCCATCAGGCAGATGGAGCAGGGCAAGACAAGTGCTAGGAAGAAGCAATATTTGGAGTTCCTTCTGTGAGGCAAGCATTGCATTACAATCATCAGTAAAAAGAACTGTAAAAAAGTTGAATCCCAGAAAAATATTGGAAGACTTCAATTTTTAAAAAGTGAGTGCTTGTCTTTAGGAAAGGCAGAATCATTCTTTACTAATATTTGAGTTCAATATGAAAGATCAGCCTTATTGCTACCATTTTTAAGCACTTCCTGTATGCCAAATTATCACCTATTTCTGTATATCTCATCTAATATCCCCCAAATCCATAAAGTATATATTATTATCCTCACATTACAGACAAAACAACCAAGACAGATCATTGAAGTAACTTATCTAAGTTTCACAGCTACTAGGTGGTAGATTGCATACTCATACTACTGGGCTTGATGACAAAGGCTGAGCACAAAACCTTAATTCAATAGTAATGGGTTATTTCCATGATTCTTTCATCACTGTTAATATTGTTGTCATTGCCCTAATGAGTGACAACAGCAGAAGCATTATCATCATCAACCTCATCTTTATCATGTTATAAAGGAAATATTCCCTGGTGTTTTTCCTTTTCCATGAGGCCTTTGCTCGTAGTCAAATAAAAGATAATGTGCCTCACCAAGAACTATGGCTATTGTATTGGAAGTTACCTAAGAAATCTCATACTTTTTGGAAAATTATTATCCATCAGTTTCCAGTTATGAAAACAAAAGTTATCTGAGTATATAAAACAGGGAAATTAATCAAAGGATTTGGTTACACAGGTAATAGGACAGTGAGAAACCTATTATTAGGTGAGAACAGTGTTCTTCAATGATAAGCAACAGTTGAAAGGACTAAAGAACTATGGATGCATTTCTTTATTTCTGGAGCTAAGAACCTGGGGCATCTATAGGAACATCCAGTACAAAATGGGACCACAGAAAGGGTAGAGCAAGCTGCCAAGCATCTCCCTGTAGTTGTGCCCAAAGCATAAATAAGACCTGAATCACTTCCAAAGATACCAAGTAAAGCAGAGTGAGGTGGCCAGAGATGTCCTCACTGAATTTTTTCTTCTTGCCCTCACTAGCATACTCTCACTACTGCCTCATTGGCTGAACCTAGGTGGGAACCAGCTTACCCAGGGGCCTGGGAAATTAAACATGCAGGGTTACCACCTTGCCCCACTGAATGGTGCAGAGAGAGGGTGAGGAATGGATCTGAGCACACACAAGCAATCTTCAAATTATGGTTTCTTTATGTCTTTTGAAGGGTTCTTCATCAAATTCATGAAAATGAATTTTTCATGAACTAAATAATCTATATTAATTTCCTGTCACAGGTTTATTTTACCTCAAGTTTTTTACCTCATAGATCTGGAGGTCAGAAGTCTGAAATAGGTCTCACTGGATTAAAAATCAAATCATACCTGTTGGCATGTCTGCATTTCTTTCTGGAGGCTCTAGGGGAGAATTTCCCTCCATTCCTATGTTATAGAGACTGTCCACATCCATAGTTCATAGCCCCTTCCATTTTCAAAGCCAGCAAATCTTCTTAACCTTGACTTGCTGACTCACCTCTTCTGTTTCCTTTTTTAAAGGTCTTTTAGGGACCCACCCACTCAAGGCTTCTGGTGACTGCATTAGGCCCACCTGGATAATTAGCTAATTATCAACCTTAATTCTATTGTCTACCTCAATTACCCTTTGCTGGGTGAGGCAATATATTTACAGTTTCTGAGGATGAGGGCTTAGACATCTTGGCGGGGGTGGGGGGCGGGGAGCAGCATTATTTTGCTTAGCACATAACCTTTCAATTGTATCATTTAAAAAATAATCTCTGATTTTGATAAAAATTCACTGTGCTGATTTCAGTAACAGGCAGAAAACTCATTTTATTAATGTTGATGAATTTCAGTTGAATCTGACAAAGGCCTTACCAAATCTTCAATGGCATTTTAGTACTTACATATCATTTTGGCTGCTTGGAAGATTATATTCCTTTTTATCCCCCCAGAATTTTCATTGTTCCAGACAGCAAGACATGCTCGTGATTGACTTCTGTTTCAGCAAGGTGTCACTATTTCAAGACCAGAATTGAATAAAATGAATACCTACTTTACAGTAAATTTAGATAATTGCATATTAGTATAACAAATTAGTTCAGCACAAATGGATTTAATTTTGTTTGTTGATCACTGTTGCTTGGTTGGTTTGGCAAGTATCCTGGAACTGAAAATGGCTGCTTCTGAAAACTAACCTATACTCTGGAGTCTAATCTAGGGTTCTTTCCTTGGAATTAGGTTCTAAATTTTAATACTCACATTAAAATCCTGGCCTCTTCCCCTAGGGATTGATCCTTATATGGACACATTCTTGGGCAGCTATGTAATCTGTAGGGCACAGAGAAATATCATTTGTGTCTTTCTCTGTATTCTCTTTTGACCATGTACTCTTTCTGATAATTAGATCAGTGGCTAGAAGGACACTTGGACAGTGGATACACCAATGTAAAGGCATGCAATGTGAGATTTTTATTCAACTTTTCAAAAATTTTAATGTATATGACAATCCTACTATAAAAATATTTTTTCAATGCCTTGTTTTAGTTTAATCAAACCTAAATTTGACTTAATTCTGTAACATATTTGACACATTATAGACTCTGTGCATTCAAACACATATATTTATGAGAATTGGGAGAAATCATACCTGTTTTCAAAAAGCACAGATTCAAGTACCTATGTTAAAATACTACTTTTGCCACTTTCTAGCTCTGTGACTTTGGGCAATGTATTTAACCTCTCTGTTTATGTGTGCCTTATATGTAAAATGAATAAAAATACTGCTATTCATTTTATAAAATCAATGCCAAGATAAAATAAATTAAAATATACAAAACATTTAGAGCTTGTATTATTAGAATATTTATTAGAATAATTAGCAAATAACTATTCCAGAGTTATTTTCACCAAATTGAGTATTTAGGATTAGAAAACTCTGGTATGTACACCTGAACAAAGAGAACAACCCCTTTTTTGTGTGCATGAGTCTTTCTACAGACACAGAACTTTGGAATTGACCTGTCTACAAGACACCTTAGAGACATACTCTTTAATTTAGCTCCTTAAAGATTTTACATCTTCCTGAAAACCTCTATCTTCAAGCAGATTAGGTAGGCTTAAGTCTAAGTTTTCCTTTTCACATGGCTGGACGCATTCTAAAATAATGAAGAATAGCAAGTTACAAAGAAAGAAATTAATTTTGATATTGATCAGGAGAACTAGAGACATGGAATAAAATGATTGCAGTAGCCCCACTGTCGGAAACTGAATTGCTTTTATGAGTATACTTTAGGGTTACACAGCAAAGCTTTTAGCTCCCCAAATATTTCCCTCAGCATACTCAGTGCCTAAGTGTCAACCATTAAAACTAGTGATTTTGGGGGCGCCTGGGTGGCGCAGTCGGTTAAGCGTCCGACTTCAGGTCACGATCTCGCGGTCCGTGAGTTCGAGCCCCGCGTCAGGCTCTGGGCTGATGGCTCAGAGCCTGGAGCCTGTTTCCCATTCTGTGTCTCCCTCTCTCTCTGCCCCTCCCCCGTTCATGCTCTGTCTCTCTCTGTCCCAAAAATAAATAAACGTGAAAAAAAAATTTTTTTTTAAATAAAAAAAAAAAAAACTAGTGATTTTGTGTGATTTCTAATCTAGGACATCTTTTAGAGTACTTCACAAACTTTGAAATGCCTGTTAAAGAATACAGCCTTTCTCATCTCAGCTAATGGCTCTGTGGGACTCATACAGCAGCCAGCCTGGGAACCAGCTTATGGGGGTTCCTGAGTGGCTTAGTCGGTTGGGTGTCAGACTCTTGATTTCAGCTCAGGTCATGATCTCATGGTTCATGAGTTCGAGCCCCGTGTCAGGCTGTGTGCTGACAGCTCAGAGCCTGAATCCTGCTTAGAATTCTGTGTCTCCCTCTCTCTCTGCCTCTCCCCCACACGTGCTCTGTTTCTCTCTCTCTCTCTCTCTCTCTCTCTTTCAAAAATAAATAAGTATTAAAAATAGTTTCTGTTGCATAATTAAAAGGCAAAGTACTGTCTGTTCAAAGCCGTCTGTGCTGGATGCTTTGTGGATATGATGCAAGGAAAAGTGAGGAAACCACCTTGGTTTTTACGAGAATTGTAGGAGCTAGTGCAAACCAGAGGGAATTTGCCATTTCCAAGGCAGATGCTACAGTCAATTGGCTAAATACTTTTGAGTTAAGAAAATGTGCAAACATTTGTATAGTCTGGCTTTAGGGACCTTAACAATGTCAAGATCACCATTTTAGTCAAGTGGATACATAACTTCTAAGCCTACAAAAACAAACAGATTGTGGACTGAGAGAGAAAACAACACAGAAAAGGCACACACAAAGACTTATAGGATCCAGGTTTATACCTCTTTAGTATATGTGCTGCCGAAGCGAGCACAATATACCTCTTTAAAGGAGACAGAGTATAAAGTGTGTCCAGCTCCCCAAACATTGATATCCAGGCTGACTTTCTTCCCCAAAAAAGAATGAATGTCTCATTTGATCTAAGATAGAACTTTAGGATCTGTGGTCATCTTAAAGCAATTTCAGGCATTTGACATGTCCGACTGTGCAAAGTCCTTATCTATGCACTCTGTTTTGAGGTATAATATGCAAAATTTATATTAGTCTAAATTCATTGATTCAGATCACAAATAGTTATGGAGTACCCACTACATACTAGATAAGGATATATTTAACACAGGAAAATAAAGATGAATAAGACCTCATTTGGTGCAAAAGTTGTGTTCAATACAGGGGAGATTAGCCCAAGCCCAAATGTAATGGACAACGTAAGTAATACTTAATAGAAGAAAGATGTCTTCATAAAGTCTAGGCATTAATGCAGAGACCTCAATGATTATATCAGAATAATATTGAGAAATCTTTCAATCTATCTCTTATCTCATATCTCTTATGCCTTAGTCTTCAGTGTGGAGGATGTAGGTAAGCATAGATAGTTTTCATAATGTTCTATGGAGATTCTGATATGTAGCCTATTATCCCTCATGTAAAGAAAGGAAGGAGTAGTCTTTTCCCTCAGGGGTGATCCTGGAAAGCCTTTGGGAAGAAGTAATATAGAAATACTTAAAGTATCAAAAACAAGTAAAAACTTTAAAAGAAAAAAATCATTTCAGAGAAGAAAAAATTACTTCTATCAATGGTGTGCGGCAGACTATTCATGATGCATGATTTTGAAAGGACACCTCTGTTAAAAGCCTTTAGACTTACCTCCTGTATCGTGGCACTTAAGTGTGACAAACATGAAAAAGGGAAGAAGGATCCCTAAAGGCCACTTCTCCACCGAGGCATCTCTAAGGGAGCCTGCAAAGGCTAAACCAATGTGGTTTATGCAAGTCCAGCTTCGTGAGCATGTGACCAGTGTAGTTGCACAGGAATTAATAATTTTACCTTTGAACTTTCAGTTTGTAAGTGAGGTCCAGGAAGTTAATGGAACAACTGCTGCTATTGGCTTGGAGCCTTGGCTCACAGGCAGTGGAGCTTCCCATGACCTCCATACTTCCCTGGTAAGGGGTTCACCACCAGTGTCTCAACCTCTGGAGTCTGGGCTTGCTCAGCCTCCCCTTTTCCTCTTCCACCCCAGCACTGCTACAACTCTCCACCTAGAACAATGACCAGGTCCTTCTTTCAGGGGGAGACGTTCACCCCATCATCACCCTCTGCAACTAGCAGGGGCCCCAGTCATGGGGAGACTAAGGGTTGGGCGTGTGCATTCCATGGTGTCTCAGGGCAGGACATGCTAACACCATCCCAATTCCAGGCTGGCAGCTCCATGGCCATTGGACAGGTGAATCAGTGGGAGTAAAGCTCTGGCTCACCCCACATCCAAGAACTGAGCATGTTCTGGGTTGCAATCTCTTGAAGGTCACCTGTCTGCCAGGGTTGAAGTGGAAAGCTGAGGGATGGGGAATTGATTTCCCCACTCATGGCCAGGGAGACAGGTTAGTTCAGTTGCTGGCAGGAGAGGGGAGTCAGTAGCTGGTGAGTTGTGTATGCACACTGATTCCTGGGCCAGTACTCTGGGTGCGTGTGATGTTCTACATATGCCCTACAAGTATCTTCATGTCTCATGGGATGACATCGCATAACAAAACCCACCATACTATGTCAAGAGAGAGTCTGTTGAAAAAGGAAAATGTCTTGTATTTTAGTACTCTTTATATTTTTAGCATAAAAATGTATTATAAATATCTTATGATAAAGTTATGATTATCCCCATTTTCCTGCTTTTAGAAAAAGGAGCCCTCCCTTTTCATTTTGTTCTGAGTCACTCTAATTATGCAGCTGGCCCTGGGTCTATGATTGCTTTTGTCTAATGAGCCTGAGTCTACTAAGGCCGCATGCCATGTGAGTGCTCACCAATATCAGGCTCCCTTTCTTGGGATATGTGAATAGACTATATTCCAGCCCCTTGTGAGTAGGTGAGTTATGTGATTAATTCTCACCAACAGAATATGAACAGAATTGGGGCGCCGGGGTGGCTTAGCTGGTTAAGCGTCTGACTTTGGCTCAGGTCATGATCTCGAGGTTTGTGACTTCAAGCCCCGCATTGGCCTCTGTGTTGGCAGCTCGGAGCCTGGAGCCTCCTTCGGATTCTGTGTGTGTGCCTCTCTCTGACCGTCCCCTGCTCCCACTCTGTTTCTAGCTCTCTCTCTCAAAACCAAATAAACATTAAAAAAAAATAATAATATGAAAAGAAGTGAGATGGGTTATCATTAGGCCAAGTAAAAAGACAGTGTGCCTTCCCTTTTTTTAGTCCACCAATCTGATTAGACAGGACGGTAATCTCCTGACTGACAGGCTCTGAAACTACGTGTTGCAGAATCCCTTCCCAGCCCCTCTCAATCAACATGGATCCCTGGACTCTAAGTTCAGTGAAAACAAACTTTAATGTGTTGAGTCACTTAATGTTGGGAGTCGTCCATCATTCAATCACCCTACCTTGACTTAATATAAGTCATGAGAACAGTCACCAAGCAATCCTTGTCTGGCCTACTCAAAACATAGGAACACTGCTGAAGTCAAATTACCTCTGAGTTCATTTTGGAAACCATAGGGTATCAGTCACATATATTCTGTAGATAATACTATTTAAAAGTCATGTGGACTTTAACCTCTTCCTCTTGCCCCATTTTTGCCCTGGCTTTAAAAAAAGGGACAAGGGCATTCTATTGAGCCTTGGGATCTGGGCATCAGAGAAAATCCAGAAATCCAGGACGGATATATGTAGTCATGAGATAGAGGGAGCAGGGAAAGTGCCATCTCTACGTATGAACTGGGAAGTCAAACCAAAACACAAAGACATGGAAAAATGTGACTTGTCATGTTTTTGTAGCATTCAAAGATGATGTTAGGCCCATGGACATGGAGTAAAGAGAAGAAGCTATTTCAGATTCGTGGGTTCTCTGACAGGCCTTGAACTTTTAAAATTAGTCATCCTTGTTTATCTAGGCTTTCATCTCCTTACATAATTCAGCTTCACTCATGGACACATGTGCTGCTAAAACTTTAAATTCTGGCTGCCAGAGCATTGAGATAGAAA
Source organism: Herpailurus yagouaroundi (assembly GCF_014898765.1). NCBI lineage: Eukaryota > Metazoa > Chordata > Mammalia > Carnivora > Felidae > Herpailurus > Herpailurus yagouaroundi. The sequence goes on from NW_024412452.1 coordinate 3,471,762, forward strand.
TGGCCGTATTCGCAAATAAAAGACTTGTTTATTACTCTATTTCTAAACTCCATAATTATGTTAAATAGAAGGAAAAATGCATTTGAATTCCTGCCTTTATTAAACTACTTGATAACTAAGAGAAAATGAAAACATTTGAAAATGCCCAAGCATGCATCTCAATATCTCATGACTCCCCCCAGAAGAAAAAGCAAAGTTCCCCAGATTTAGTCATCTTTTTTATTTAAAATGTGAAACCAAGGCACAGCTTTATTTTAATACTTTTTAATATTTAGTTGCAGAAGTTCTCAGTTGGCACAGAAGTTTAGAACCATAAAATAGTCCATGTAACCTGAAATCACACAAAGGGATCATAAAAATCAATGAGAGATATTCTTTTTTTTTTCAACGTTTATTTATTTTTGAGAGATACACAGAGACACAGAGTGCAAGCTGAGGAGGGGCAGAGACAGAGAGGGAGACACAGAATCTGAAGCAGGCTCCAGGCTCTGAGCTGTCAGCACAGAGCCCGGCGTGGGACTCAAACTCATGAACTGTGAGATCATGACCTGAGCCAAAGTCGGATGCTTAACTGACTGAGCCACCCAGTTGCCCTAATGGGAAATATTCTGATTATTCTATGACCTATAAAATTTTTGTCAAAATATTTAGAATTCACTTAATGTCAGTTATAAATAGATAAGAAAACAAAAAAAGACACATATTTTATACATTGTGTTTTAAAACATTAGAAACACTGAAAATTAAATAATTTTTATTTTTTTGATCTTACTAAGAGTGGTTTCAACATTGCTTGTGTAACTAATGATAGCACACATCTTAAGTACGGCAAAGTGACATACTCTTTCCTCCGTTTGAATCACCTTCTAATATTTAACCCCTTGAAATATTTCCAAGTCTCCCTCCCTTCCTTCTTCCTCCCTTCCTCCCTCCCTTCTTCCCTTGCTTCCATCCACCCTCTCTCTCCCTACCTCTCTGTCTCTCATTCTTTCTTATCTTATTATCTTATCAGTTCCCTGGATGTCTTCTTTCTTGTCACAACCACTTGGTTCATGTACATGGATAAGCTGGCATTTTTTTGAGGTAGACATTCCTACCGTCAACCATTTCTTCTATAAATTCCATGTGTATTCAATTCAGATTTCACTTCCATCATTATCACTTTTCACTTGTTCGGTGCACTTTAATCTTTGTTTGCTAATGTCCTCTTTCATCAGTAGAATGCCACATGGGCTAATGCCTTCGAATCAAGGGGGTAACACGAGTCTACACACTTTGCTGTCTCCATGTGAACTGACAGATGTGCATTACCAGTGACCACCAGACTTTAAAATATTGATGTGATTGGTCACTCATCACAGTCTACATCAGTTGTTTATATAGTGATTTGTGAACTAAAGAGCAATATCAGTGATGTTTTCACTTTATCCAATTACTCACAGTTAATATGCCATGGTATCTGAAATTTGAACTGTGTTGCTGGCGACTGGCATTATTTAAACTGTTGTTAACTGAAATTCATGCATATTAGAAATATAGAGACAGCAGACTTCCTGAGTTTTTCAGGATTCTCAAATACGTAAAATGATCACGTAATTTCAGATATTATTTGGTATTTTTGCCTTTTGTCCAAGACAAACACATTTTCACCTCCCTCTTGTATAAATGTAACTATTATTGTCTACCAATTGATGTCCAAATATAAGACCTCAGTGGGTAGAAGTTGTTATATAAAATTTCTGATTGTTTCACATAAAGAGAATTGAACTGAGGACAATTGACACATTTGCTTTATTAAAATTTAACTAATTATTGAATTAGATCATACAGTGTCAAAAATATCGACCCACTGCCTTCATGAGAAGAAAACAGATCTAGATGAATAATCACAATGAAATGCTTCGTTATAGTTCCATATAGGCTTAGATGAAGTTTTAATATTGTAGACTTGGTCAGCACAGTGTTTTGTTTTTTTTTGTTGTTGTTTTTTTTTTTTTTTGCAATTCATTTGGAATATTAATGTTAATTGAATGATGTAAATGATATTTTTAGCCCTGTACTATACAGCTTCTCCCTCAAATTTGGACTGTTTTGGATTTTCCATGTATTAACAGAGTTGTGTAATTTGGTTAGTGTGATATTGGTAAGAATGTTAGATGTGTACTTAGACTGCCATGTGAGTTTCACCTCTTCTGCTTTCTTGAGTGGGGCGATGAGAGGGAAAGAATATTTCTTAACCTGATGTTTGCCACTTTATACATACATTTCATTCTGTTTTCATGACCAGGCTAGGGTGAAAGCACTGCTGTCACCATTTGAAGAATGAAGAAATGGAATCTCAGAGGGAGGAGGATACGTTTCCAAGGACACAAACCTAGTAAGTGATACTGTGGAGCTTTATATCCAGATTTGTCTGGTGTCAATACACCATCTTTTCTTAACAGCAGCAAGTACAACATTGTTGCATTCATTGCAGCCTTTTTTTTTTTTAACGCATACTCAAAAGGATGAAAGATACAAAAGTCAGACGATTAACAATAATCACAAATCCATCAACACTATGGTGTCATATTATGTTAGGCATCATAAAATCACCTACCCTGATTTCAGTATTCACATTACCCCAGAGGACTATGTCAGTGCTTTGAAAGAACTGTTTATTGGCAGATTTTACTCAATCTCAAACACACGTAGTGATAATGGTTAGCATCTTTGGTTGTACCCTACTATATATTCAAATTACTTTCAGTAAGTCTTTTGAGAAGAAACACAATTCCAGCCTCACTCAAAAGCCTGTTTTGAGACTTTAAAGAGGTATTATATAAAAGAGCCTTATATAAAACTTCAAACTGTTCTGTAGGATTCATTATTATGTACTTATATGGATATTTTTCTTTGCGCCTAAGAACATATCACCATTCCCAAAAGGTAATTCAAAGCACGATTTGATTTCATGTTCCTAGATCAGTTGAGACAAATTCCATTTGCTGATGAACAAGTGTGGGAGATATGAAAAAAATCATTCTTATGTGAACCTTAAAAAATTGCTGTAGGGCAATACGTAAGACAGGCAGCCAGACAGGCAAGCATTCTGGCATTACGGAATTAAGACATGTTGCCTCTAGGTGGGTCTCCATTCTGCTGTTTCCATTGCTTCCCATTCTGAGTGCTATAAATGAATAATACCTCAGAAAGCTAGAGAGCTAACCTTTTCCTCAAGGCACCAGATGTCTTAAGAAAAAAAGCCTACAGCAAGTCCAACATTAGTGTGAACTACTGTGAATTTAAAATCTCTGGACTGAATAATATCAGAAATTCCAGTTTCTAGAGACTATAGAAATCAGCACACATATTACTGATTTGTACTTACAAATACACCTTGCTGTGAAAATGGGAAAAAAAAAAAGAAATTTATGCTTCTAGATCTAAAGCAAATAAACCAGAAGTCTGAATTACATATCACTATAAAAATGATTAATGAATGAGCTTGTGTCCTTTCAATAAATAGTAAAGAACACACAAATCTTTGGCCATTCAAACTTGTTTTCATTTCTCATAATATCGCTTATGCTTTTTTAGGGTTATTAAAGTATTTCACTGGACGTCAACAAAAGCTTTTGATAATACAAGGTAGCATTATATATCTTTAACATACAACATAACTGAGTTAAGCAGTTAGTGATTTATCCAAAGCCAAGCAGAAAGAAGAAAAAAGAATAATTAGGTGGATCCTTGTATTAAAATTTTTTAAGCCCCATATGTGTTTTTTAGAATACAGGTTTATAATCAGACAACACCTACCACAATTGTTTGCTTGAAATGTGTCAGACACTTGCTAAGTATAGATAGGTAGCTTTCCTACCCTCTGGAATTTTATTTTCTGGTGAGAAGATCTTATTTTAAATGTGAAAATCACAAATCCTTACCAAATTACATTGAAAGCAATGGGGAGTGCTGCTTTTACAGTTGTATCAGGTATCAGATGCCTAAACTATAGGTATATTGGAGTAAGCAGAGATCATACAAATTATTAAACGCTGTAAGCTGAGAGTGTTTAGTGAGGTCAAAGATGGTACAAAAATGTTACACTTTATCATGTTAGCAACATTCAGAATGTGGCCATAAAGGTGGTTGCTGAACCGAAACTTTTGGAGTCGAGAAGACCAGGAAGTCTGGCACTATGTCGTAGAAAAGGTTCCCTGAACCAGTCTTTAGTTGCTGAAGGAGACTATGGCATACCAAAAGTTTCTTTTCTTCTTGACATGTTCTGTCTTTTTTTCTTTTTATTTATTTATTTATTTATTTTTGCAAATAATGATTATAAAATTGGCAAAGTTGATCAAGTCAGGTATTTAAAAATAATTCCTTTTTCTCTTCACTTTATTTCCATGGCCAATTAGTCCCAAATTTCAATTATCTTGTATTTAAAATCTCAATTATATTCTTTATCAGTTTTCCCTCTACTCTTGATGTTTTTCAGACTTTCATCCTTCCCAGTGGAATGATTTCTAAAGTCTTATAATACCAACCTCAATTTCAAGCCATCTAACACATTGTCAGAGTAATCTTTCAAAAATGTGCTTTTCCCGTATCCCACAGCTAATTATTGCCTCAATGCCCTCAGTATCATCACAAATATTTCTTTCCACACCTTTACCTTACTCATTATATTATCCTTCTACTAGATTTTCTAAATTATATCCTCTCCCTGTCCTTTCGTTTCTTTTGTGGAAGTTGCTGGTTTTTACACTCTGCATTAAACTCAAATCAAATGTCGTTAGTGCTGTTTCAAAAAACATTACACTTTCATTCCTAAACACAATTTTTTCCTTTAAAGCCAATGCTACCATATACTTTGTCTTTGGCCTTCTTTCAGTGGCTTACACTTGGCTTAGGGTGGAGGTTTTAGAAGTTGCCTTGGTGGTAGATGAAAGAAGACTGTTCTGTTGAGTTTGAGATACTTATGAGAAGTTCACATGCAGATGAACACATTCTTCTTTCCTGTAGTAACTTCATTATTTTTTAGATCATTTCTCCCTTTCATCCTTTTTCTTCTACCTCTCTTCCTCCTTCCTTTTTTTTCTTTCTTTCTTTTTTCTATTTTTCCTTTGTCAGGGAGAAGATAGCATAGACTTCTGATACCCAATTCTCTGCCTATGACTATCTGGGCAGAAAGTCTGAAACCCTTCAATTCAGTGGCCTGCAGAGATCTATAGCCTGCCCATTTCTAAAAATCCTCAACTTCCACATATTCTCATGTCCTCTTCTTCCTCCCAGGTTACTGCTTCCTTACAGAGTTCTCTGTTCCAGTCCACATGTAAAATCCAACCATTCATTTAGTTAAAAAGAAACAAAAATATAATAATATGCATTTTGAGTACAGTAGAGTTCACTGGCGTTTTAGTGAAGAATTGGGTTGGGTGGAAGAAAGAGAACACTTCTTTTTTTTTTTTTTTTTAGCCTATTTATTTATTTATTTATTTATTTATTATTTATGGGGTGGGAGAGAGGGAGAGAGAGAATCTGAAGCAGGCTGTGTGCTGTCAGTGCAGAGCCCAATGTGGGGCTCCAACTGTGAGATCATAACCTGAGCTGAAATCAAGAGTCTGATGCTTAACTGATTGAGCCACCCAGGCACCCCAAGAGAACACTTTTATTGTGTGAACAATATATTACTCAAATAGAACAGAAGTTTCCACCATTCTTAAAATAGTTTTCAGCATCCATATTGTAGGAGAATTTTGCTGTCATTTCTCACCTTGTACAACTTATCTCTACTATTTTATCCCTTCTTATTTCTCCTCCACACATGTCCCTTCCCTATTCTTCCCCTTCTTCTTCTCCTTTTGCTTTTTTACCTCTCTTGATTCCTTCTCAGGATCAGGAGGAAAGGTAATAGACTTTTCACCTTTTGTCTTGCACAGATTGGCCTCCTCTTTCTCCAAAGTCTTCAGATCTGTCGCCTTCTGTGCCCAAATAGTTTATGAAGCTATTAGTGATAAACATAAACAGTCAAACATTCAGTAATAGAGTGGAGATGATTTTTTTTTAAGATTTCTCTTTTCCTGAATTTGCTTTGCCTTACTCTTAACAACAGGATGAGGACACTAAACTCCCTGTCTTTCCTCACTTTGTTTGACATTTAGTCACTAACTCCTCAAACCTTTGCTCACTCAACCATAATCACTCCCTGAACAATTTTCTGAACAGCTGTCTGTTTGTCACTGGGAATCTTAAGAGGAATATTACAGTGTTTTGTGTTTTGTGTGGCCTGAAGCTCATATCTTTTTGGAAGCCTTTTTAATACAAAATAATAACAACAAAGTTAATTATGAAACAATATTTATTCATAACCTGTAATAATGACAAAGTATAAATTTTAAGCTGACAAATGCCTACAATGAAATATTCATAGAATAATATAATATTTTTAATTCAATAATAGCCTGACAATGCGCTATGTTACTTCCTTCCTTCCTGCATTTTTTTTGGCTGAAAAATTACCCCTTCATACAATAATAACCTTTTACGATTATCTATCCAGAAAAGAAATATAGTCATTCCTTTATTGTGGTTTTCATATTCATTAATTAATCCATTCATTCACTCATTCTTTCATTCATTCTCATTTACATCTTTCTTCTTCACAAGTCAGTACTGGTGATGTCATGAAAATTTTTAGGATCCTTGTCAAATTTAGGGAATTCATTCACAGATGAGCTTTGAGAGTTTCGGGCATTTCAAGTTTTCTGTCAGTGACTAAACGTTCTTTGAATTGATGTCACTTGTTAACAAGTTGCTGTTGATGTCATATTGTACTGGTGTATCATACATCTTATGGTGTCTTCTTTGGTCTCAGTATTTCATGTCAACTTCACTTTAGTCCACCCCTTAATGACAATAGCCACTGTACCACCTTATAGGAGAGCAAATGTGATGGGGGACATGAGTATTATGCGGGCCCATTCTTAACTTATTGTGGTTAAAATATCATAGTTGGTCAAATTTTACAACTAATGACCAAGTGAACATGTTGCTAACACTTTTTGTAAGGGGGCTCAGGTAAGTAAGGGTTCTTGCAACTTAAGCTTCTTTAACTTTCTGTCATCTCTGTAACTCTTCCTCAATTCTTGCTTTTTAAGACACTTCCAGAACACTGTGATATTTGATCTGCATAAGGAGATTTAAGAGAAGAATTTCATTTATGTTTTTCTATCCTGACAGTAACAGCTATATGACCCACTTATGTCTTGAATAGCATCCCATAGTAGTTAGCTAAAGTAATATATAATAATTCCCTTGAAATGAAGGCATTTGTATCATAATACTGGAAACAATGTAGTTTTTTTGACACTATAATGTTATCACCAACATCATGCAATGGAGCTTTTGCATTAACAACGATATCCCAATAATTTAGCAAAGCAATTTAAATTACATTTAAATTGATGAATTGATTGTCTTTAAAATGCGCAATTATCAGTGCTAAATAATTCACCTATTTTTTTTCTTCAATGACCTCTTCACTCTGCAACTTAAGTTTTGATTTAGGGTCCTGAAAAAGAAAAGAGATCGCAGTAATATCCACACAGCTACAAATCTAAATGTCTCATATCTCCCCCATGCCTGCTTCAGGTACCATAACTCTGTCAGACATTGTTACTTATCTCTCTGTTTAGAGCAAAGGAAGTCAGTCTATTCAGATTGTACCCACCTAATATATTTTCTGTTTTGCACCTTCGTGGCCAGGTCCTCAGTTCAGGCACTTATCTTTACTTACCTGAGTTAGAGTGAAAGACTCCTTAACCTCATCCCATTTCTCAGGACGCTCTCCTCATCCCACAACTCATCTATTTTCAGCGCTGTAAAAATGCACTTTTTGAGACACTTTTAATGTTATTCATGTTCTTACATTTCATCCACGTCTCCCTATGGCTTCCAAGACATGATTTAAATGTATCTGCACATGTTGTAAGACCCTTCATGGTTTGGTCTGGCGTATATGCCTGTTATTATTTTTCTTCTACCAGCCTAACTTTTGTTATTGCCTCCAGAAATCTTGAATTTCATGTTTCTTCGGCAATCTGACATACGTTCTTTTTTCTGAAATGTGTGAGATACACACATTTGTAGTTCAGAAAATTTCTGTTCATTCTTCAAGTATTCATTTGAAACCACACTTTATGAGTTCTTCCCTGACTTCCCTAGGCACAGCTAAATCCTGCTGTGCCTTCATTTGAGGGAGAAATTTGCATCTGAAAATTTCTTACAGAATTTGTTTTCTTTTATGTTTTATATATATGTCTCTTCACTAGACCATAATACTTTAAGTCTGAGATACTATATACACACACACACACACACACGTATATACATATATATCAATGTGTGTATAAAACTATATCCAATATCAACTATAATGCCTGGGGCACAGTAAGCACTTATTAAATATCTATTTAATGAATTAGATAACAAATATTGTTATTTTCTTCAAATTATTGTCTGCATTGATACTGTCCTCAGAGTTCCCAGTTTTTGTTGGTTTATTAACCAAAAGAAATGTATGATAAAAGCATATATATCCTCTGTTATTGTGACAGTTTTTCAGGGGATGGAGAAAATATTTTTTAACATTTTATTCCTATCATAACTTCACTCATCCGTGTTTTTCAAATAACTCTGCCTGTATTTATTGGGTATGGAGTGGAATTTTTTTCCCCATAGATAGCTTGTACTCATAGAAAATAAATGACAAATGTTATCACCTGGGTGAGTTGACATGCTGACCAGCTTCTTAGCTGGTATAAATTATACCCTAATTTGGTAACTTGGTAACTTGGTAACTCACGTGACCCTAGTAGTCCAAACTTGAGAGCAAAAGAGTTACTGATTTATTTTCAACTGATGTTTAGTGAAAAGTTTCTGAGGCAGTGCTTGTGGAGAATACCCTGGAGAATGGCACCAATATTTACCTGTTGACCAATACAAACATTGAGGCTCAGCCTGTAATCCCTCCACATCTAGTCAAGTACTTACATGATCCTTCTACCATGTTTCTACAGACTCCTTCCTAGGCATTCCCACTACTTTTTGTAATCCATCTGGGTTATTAAAAAAGCTGTATGTACTCAACTTCCGGACACCAATCTCAGCTATCTTAAAACTACTTATATGGACCACTCATATATTTTATCCACTATAATTTATAAATATGCCATGGCCTTTCACTTGGAACTTTCATCCTACTGACACAATATCTTCATCACCTGCTCATACACTTGTAGGGGCCATAAGAATATTTTAAGACTTGACAGCTTTCTTATCTACTCTCCTCTATCATTCCCATGCAGCCACTAAGATATTTTATTTGGACCAAACCACCATTCCTATGCATTCAGGCCCCCCAAAAAAGTACCTTGAGCAAAGTGATGTATTAGATATGCTTTGAATTAGAGAACAGAATTCTCACCCCAATTCTGCCAATTATTTCTCTATGCTGGATAAGCTATACATTCTCATAACTTTATCTATGGAACAAATATTAAAGAAATCCTGCTGTTCTCAAGAAGACAACTGAGCACCTTGGAGAATATAACTAATTTGTAGGAACAGCTGGTTTAATGAAATCCTGGCCTGGAATTCAGGTTTTTTGGAACCACCATGGGTAACCTCTAAGCCTGTTAAATTCCCTGAGCCTTGTTTTCTTATCTTTAAAATGACAGTCATATCATCTCTTCTTACTTCTTAAGGTTATTGTAAGTAATATACAAAATCATGGATATGCAGCATTCTGATAAGCAAAAGTGTCTATACTAATATGCAGTATTATTAGTGCAGGGCTTTCCAGAACCCCCTTCTTCCTATGCAATCACAGATTGTCATTATTTCACTTTATTTTCTTAAATTGAGTTTTGATTACTAAACCCTCCCAAATTCTTTGTACACTGTAATTATATCTCTTTACGTGGTAAACAAACAGCAATCTATGTGCATACACTGATCCCACAGTAGATTTTCCCCAATCTAAAATCAGCTGGAATTAGATGCAGGGAATGTACCAAGTTGGAGCAGTAGGCACTCTAGGACTGGGAGGAAAGGAAGACAGTGATCAGAGAAACACAGGAAAGAAGGAAACAAAAACAGTAAGGACTGTTCATTACAGGGCAGGAAAATGGAAGGTAACAGTTATCATGCACCTAATATATGCTGGGCATACTTGTGCACATTTCTACATTTAATGTTCACGAGGTAGATGAGTAAGACTGATGGAATAACTCATCCAGAAGAAGTAGAGCCATGATTTAAAATGGGTCTGTCTGTTTATTGAATGCCTGTTCTATTCACTAGTCTGTGGTGGCTTTTGATTTATCATTGCAGATAAACGAAATCGAAAGCTAGGAGCTAGAGAGCAGCAGTTCATTGAAAGTTTTCCTGGGAGATATATACATACATATACATACACATATGTGTATGTATATGTATGTATATATGTGTATAAAATTTCATCAGCTTCTGTCAAAGACTTCCTGAGGGAAAACTGAGGAACTTGATGATGATAGGTGATGGCTGTGATTGTGCCAGAAGCCTACCCTAGTGTTCTACCAAGAGCCAATTATAAAAGCTGAGGATGGCGAATGATTTCTTCACCAGCCAAATGTTACTGAATATGAACTTAGTACTTGAGCCTTAACACTGATGCAGTTCACCTCAATAGTATTATTTTTGGAAAGCTGGTGCTTCAGTACATGAAATTAATCCTAGTTTCTGCTATCAATATCACTTCCCTTTAGGATATCTTATACAGTCTCAACAAAAATCCCAAATAAAATATTCCAGCCATTGTATGTGTTTCCATTCATATGGAAATGTCTAATCAATATCTCCACTTAAGGGTTGCATGGTAAATCTTACAAAGTATAAAGAAAAATTCTTGAATATGCCTACCATTTTTTAAGAGTGGCTTTGTTAGTAAATAACACCTCAAGAACTTTGCTTCCTCTTTTAAAGCTCCCAGAAACAACCTGTAGCAAGTCCTATCAATTCTGTCTTTTAAATTTATTCATCCAGTTCTTTCTGACTGTATTCCCATCGCCATTATTATTTGTCTCACAGACTATGAGAAAACCCATTTTTCTTTCCATACCAACTCTTGTTCTCGGCCCCAGACCCATTCTTCATATTTCAGCTAGAGCATCTTTTATAAATACATAGCTGATTATGTCATGCCCATCCAATTAAAATAAAGTTTAGTTACCTTCACAGTTTTAAATTCTTGAACACTGAATATCTTTGTTTTTTAATTTTATTTTTGTATCTTGGCAGAAATATCTCAATAGTATATAAATTTTAAAAGAAAATCATAATTCTTTTATATTAGCCCATAATTTCTTCATTTTTTTTGTTCATTTCCTTTCTAACTTTTTAAAGAATTTTTTAAATGTTTACTTATTTTTGAGAGAGAGAGAGAGAGAGAGGGCAAAAGAGTGGGGGCTGAGGGGCAGACAGAGTAGGGACAGAGGATCCGAAGCAGGCTCTGTGCTGACAGCAGAGAGCCCGATATAGGGCTCGAACCCAGGAATCATAAGATCATGACCTAAGCTGAAGTCAGATGCTTAACTGACTGAGCCACCCAGGCACCCCTATATTTTTAGAATTTAATATGCTTACATTGTTGTAGTTATAGTGTATGTATGTTCTGTTATTTTGTATTATTATTTGAAGAAATAATTATTTCATGAGTTTTCTTGCCTTTATGTAAGTGACACATTCATGAAATGTCTAGTATTAATAAAATTTGTTTATTTTACCTAAATTTTGTTGTTTTACATTAGATGAGAGTTAGCCAAGATGAGTACTGGGACTTGTTTCCCAGTTTAGCTTTCAATAAGCTATTAACATTTGTTACTCTTGTCTTTGCTTGCCATGCAAGGTTAATGGACAGTGATTCCATATATATATATATATACATATATATATATGTATATATATATATACACATATATATACACACACACACACATATATATACATATTAATTCCATATATATATATTAATCTTTAATATTCCATATGTTCATAAAGATAAGCAAATACTAACAGAATCAGACATCTCGGCTGTCAAACTGAAACCAAAATGTATCCTTGTTTTACTTAAGCTACTTGTAAAATACATGAGGTTAGTAACTGGAGGAGAAAGGAGTTTTACACAAAAATACAAAGATAGGGTGAGATTTGGTTGTGAGAGAAAGAGGCAGATTGAAGAGGAAGAAAGGAGAATAAACTAGCATGGATACTGTTTTGACATGCATTTCACCTGTGTTTTCGCATTACATCCTTCTAAGTAGGAATTACGACCATTTTACAGATGAAATAACTGAATCTCAAATAATTAAAATAACTTTCCTTAGATCAAACAACCAGTGTCAAAGGCATTAATTAAAAATGGGTCTTTACAAACCCCTAAAGCTGTGATTTTCATTACATTTTCTTTAAACTAAATATTGACATTATATTAAAGATTATAAGACAACAACTATTTTTAACTGAATAGTAATCTTTAATAATAACAGCAGCAGCAAGCAAAATAATCACAAAACCCACTCTTTATTGAAAGCTTATTATTTAGAAGGAACTGTCCTAAATATTATATATATATGTATATATGTATATATATGTATATGTATATATTATTTCTAGTGCTTAGAAAAAATCTATAATAATCGCAAGTTCATATTTTATTTTAAATGGAAATTTATTTATTTTGAGAGAGAGCGCAAGTGGAGGAAGGGCAGGGAGAGGGGGAGAGAATCCCAGTCAGGCTCTACACTATCAGTGCAGAGCACAGTAAGAGACTCAATCTCATGAACCGTGAGGTTTTGAGCTGAGCCGAAGTCATGAGCCACTCAGGTGCCAACACAAGCTCATATTTTAGAAGAAACAAACTTATTTATCCAAGGCTACAGACTGTGCAAATTGTAGAGAGCAATTCCTATTCAGAAATGTCTAATTCCTATGTTCAACCAGTTTACTTCATTGTTGCCCTAATAAACATTTACAAATCAACCTGTAGCATAGGACTTCACTCAATGAAAGCACTTACTGCAAAAGAAATAAAGTTGCTATTTCAAGATATCAAAGATTAATCACGTACATATTTTAGATTGTATACATGCACAACTTATTTTGTGTATTGAGTACTTGCCTGTCACTACTGAAGATTCTAGAGATGTTAGTGGTGACATCTTCCTGAACATCTATCAGCACACAATCTTGGTGACTGTCCTAAAAATTTTGGAGCACTCATGTTGCCATTGGAAACATAAATTAACTAAAGGCTAAGAATGGAGTATTGCAATAGTTTCCTTGCTGTCAGAAGCATCATCCAGTATTGATAGAGAGAGCAGAGTGTATTAAATTGTATAAAAGAAGCAATTCTCCTGCTGATTTCAAGTAACTAACCATAACATAGATTTATAGATTCAAACTTGAACAACTCAAAAATTTTAATTTCTAATGTGCATATATAATCCACTCATTCCGTTACATATATTATTTCTCAGTATTATTTAGTATCAGCATCTCAGATGCTGTAGTAATCTAGCCTCCATGCTTAGAGCAAGGGATTCTAGGTTGATTATGACAGTGCATGGTGTTAAACCATTGCAAGAGATTATATAGTAAAACCTCAGGTCTGTAGGATCTTATTTTGTTCGGTGTTTTGTTAAGAACAAGCCTGGTTTCCATACCATGGAAGTCTGTAGAAAAGGTGGGAGTTAACTAAGGAATTAAAAAGATGTATCTTAGATGAAACCATAAGATCAGGTGGGACTTAGTCAAGAACAGACTCATCAGGAAGGGAGTTACAAGCCAAAGTAGTGTCATTTGAAAAAACCTTGAGTTGACAGAAAATTTGGAAACATTGGGGAAATACAAACAAAGTAGATGGATATGCCATCTATTAGACTTTTGTTTAAAATCAAAAGGAAGTCATAGAAGGATTATATGTTAGTTTAGATGCTGTCACATGTGGGAAGCTTGCAACTTCATTCTAATACACAGAACCATGTAGAAACATATGGGCTGGTGTAAATTTGAGTACAGAGGTTGAGAGTGTTGCAGGAGTGACTCAACTCACTGTCCCTGGTCCTGTTTCTCCAAGACTCTCTTTTGTGTTTTCTCCTCTGTAGGTATATTTCTCCATGATTCTGGATCTCCTTACAGTAAATAAATGGCTCTAGCGTTCCACAGTATCCAGAATAAGAGTGTCTCATCTAGTGACTTTTTTTGTAGGCTCAATAAAACTTCCTTTCCTGAAGCCTATAAAAAAAAATCTTTCATACTCCATTGACCTGAATGTGCTTCCATTCTTCTGAGACTATCACTATCCTGGGGAAATGTGTCCAAGAGCCAAATCTTAAGTTTAGGGAACTAGTGATCATGATAAGGGAAATAAGATGAACTTCAACCAATCAAGTCAACCCCTTGATGGCAAATAAAGTAGTGGAGGGACATATAGCCAGTTTTTTTCTGAACCTCATGCTATTCATGAAGAAACAAAGGGCAACTAAAAGATAATACTAAGAAGTAGGAGCATAAATGAAGAATGAAAAAACAGTAATGCCCATTGCTACTTTTAGAGAATAGTAAGGTTATATTTTCATTTAAGGGAAATCGTGAAGTCTGTGCTGTGGAGAATGTCCGAGTGAAAGAAGGTGGAAAGGGTTGGGGATAGAGACTGTCTTAGGTGGTCTTTGCTGTAACCTATTGGGGAGTTGTTGGTGCCTGAACTAAGGTGTTGAAAGGGGTTGAGAAGCAACAAATTATATGATCAGTTTTCTGACTTGCATCTTTAGTTGAGGTAGATGATAGTATCATGACTGTTTTTGAAAAGACATTTAAAAAAATCCTCTTATCTAATTACATTTTTCAAGGATGTCACTGTGGTTATAATGTTACTTTTTTTTAGAGTGCTTGTACATGACTATTGATAATAGCTTTGATAATGTTATATATTTCTATGCAGCTCATTCAGGTAAATATATGCATTTGGCATTTTATTCAAATTCCATGTAACATTTAAGGTAGCAGTACTTTGGATGGTTGATGTATTTTTTTAAACATTTATTTATTTATTTTGAGAAAGAGAGGGAGAGAGCAAGAGCAGGGGAGGGGCAGAGAAAGAATCCTAAGCAGGCTCTGTGCTGACAGCACAGAGACTGACATGGGGCTCAAACTCAAGAACCGTGAGATCGTGACCTGAGCTGAAATCAAGAGTTGCATGCTTAAACGACTGAGCCATGCAGGAGCTCCTAGTTGATGTATTTTATTATATTCAGTATTATAGTATCATTTGAGTTATTGCTTTCTTTTTTGCCATTACAGTTGGTCAAGAGATGAACATTTTTGTGATAACCTCTTTTATGAGTTTTATGAGTTTGTTTTCTTCATGGACATTCTATAAATTAACACAATTCTATATTTCTACCTCTTAGCTCTAATCCAGAGCCAGCTCCTGCATTGTTTACTAATCATCTGTTTACTTGCTGTCTTTTTCCATAAGGGTAGGACCATGATCCTTTAAATTTTAGTAGCATTGTCTGTATGCATCACTATTTCTGAAACAAATACATATTAAATAAGTAAATTAAATGACATCAATATTTAATACCATTTGTTTTCATAGTGCATATGAAACACATATACATATGTGTGTGTATATATTTAGTGTATGGTACTATGTAATAGAAGCATATATTGTACATATATATGTGTGTGGTATATGTATATATGTACATTTGGGGTTTTAGGTAGCAAATGCCCACATGACAGTTAGTGAGAATCCATGGTAAACTCTGGAAACAATGTGAGGAAACAAGATTGTTCCAGTAAATTCCCTTATATATTTTTATCTTCTCGGAAAAAAAATACAATTTTCTTAAAGATTCAGTAGATGTCCCCCCTAGAGTAGCCTCTAAGTAACATTTCAATATAGTGCTTTTTTTTCCCCTGTTCTCAGCAGGAAATGTTTTTTACAAACCGTTTTCTGAGAGATACATAGCTTTTTATTATAAATGTTTACATTAAAAATGAGTGTTTATCAGTATTTTAAAACATCAAGATTTGGGTGGTTCAATAAACACTACATGACTCTTTTTTTCTTTTAACATGATGGTACAGTTACTTGGAAAAAATATATTTTTCGCTTCTTTTTTTTGTCCAAAAAGTTAAAGTTGTGGTAAGTGAGGATGAACAAATAATCAGGAGAGATTTTTGTTTGAGACTCTTCTAGTTTCTGCAATGATCAGCCTCCTCTGCCTTCAGTACTACCCAGAGTATTTGCACTGTTTTGCTCCTTCCCTATCCTACCCATCAAAGGAACTTCAGGACTTTTCCTTCTGCATTAATCACATCAATCTCTGAATCTCTTGGTGAGATGCTGATAGAAAAGTAATGTCAGGTAGTACTGGAATTAAATTAATGCTTCACCCCTTAGTGGCTTTACTATGATTATTTTAGAGCTAGTGCTCTAAACACAGAGTTAAATTAAGGGAGAAAACTGCAAGCATCTTACCACTAGCCTGTAAGTTTCACCTGGGCATTTTTTCTTTATTGTTTACTGTTGTAATTCCACCACCAAGTGAAACTAGTATGTAATGGACATTTAATAATTAAAGAACTGGTGAATGATGGAACAGAATAGCTCCAGGATTTTTGTCTATTTTTAAGCTTTTGTGTGTGTGTGTGTGTGTGTGTGTGTGTGTGTGTGTGTGTAACATAGAAACAAAAGTGCACAAAACCTAAATATCCAACTAAATATCACTTTATTAAGTGAATAACAATGTAGCCAAACCCAGATTAATAATTAGAAAATTCCTATAGCATGACAGAACTCCCCCCCCCGTATGCTTTCGTGTTAATTATTATCATTTTTATGATAGTTACATTTTTGCTTTTACTAATAGTTTTTGCACCAAATATACTTTTTAATGTTCCTTTTTTTTTAACCTTTATTTATGTTTGAGAGACAGAGTGCGAGTGGGGGAGGAACAGAGGGAGAGGGAGACACAGAATCCGAAGCAGGCTCCAGGCTCTGAGCTGTCAACACAGAGCCCAGTGTGGGGTTTGAACTTACAAACCACAGTTCATGACTCAAGCTGAAGGGTGAAGCTCAACTGGCTGAGCCACCCAGGAACCCCACCTTTCTAAATATTCTAAATTAATTTGTTTATTCTTAAACTTTATACAAATTCAATCAAATAATAAATATTTCTTACATTGAGCTTTATTTTCTCAACATATCTTTAGTTTCAACAATATTATTGCATATAAATGTAGTTTGTTCCTTTTTTCTTTCTTTTTTTTTTTTTTTTGCATGGTATATTACATTGTGGCCGGTAGACTAAGATGTCCTTCACCCAAGATCTCATACCTTAAATCCAGGACCATGAGTATTGAAATATCACTACCATGACTATTTTATTCATATTTATTATTATTTTATTTATATTTATTATCTGATTATTTTATGATACATGGCAAATAGATTTTGCAGATGTAATTAAACTTACTATTCAGTTGACTTTAAGTTAGTCAAAAGGGAGATTATCTGGGTGGGTTCCTTCTAACCATTTGAACTCTTTAAAAGCTGAAAATTTTCTCCAGCTCCTCCTAGAAGAGGACAGAGCAATTCAAAGCATAAGGGGAATTTGACAGGAAGAAGTTTCTCTGTTGTTTAGGTGGAAGGATTTGAGAATGAGCTTCACGTTTTTAGAGCTATCAACTACTGACAGCTGGCAAGAAGACTGGGACTTTATTTACTCTTACAACCACCGGGAACTAAAAGTAGCCAACAAACTGAATGAGATGGGAAGTAGATTCTTCTCCAGAGGTTCCAGGGAAGAAGTTAGGGTGACCTTGATTGGAGAATTCCATCTAGCCAGTCCAAATTTCTGGCCTACTGAAGTGTGAGATTATAATGGGTGTTGTTTTAAGCCACTAACTTTGTGCAGTTGTCCCACAGTAATAGAAAACTAATACAAGATTGTGAAGTGTTACAAAATGTATTTATACTATCTAATGTTGATAAATACTTGAGTTGTCCCTAGTTTAGTCCCATCATATGCGATGCAGTTATGAACGTGCACATGCCTATTTAAGTGTCTTAGATATATTTTTCATTAGGTAATTTATCATTAGCTTACCAATGTCTGGGAGTTCTTTTATTTTGTCAATTTAGTTTATGGTTTCAAAATTATTGGCATAAACTTGCTCTTAGTATTGTCTTTGAAAATTTGTGAAGATTTTCCCATTTTAATTCATAATATTCGTGGGTTTTGCCTCTTCCCATTTTTCTTGATCAGTCTCATCACTGCTTATCAATTTGTTGTTATTTGTTTCAAACAGATATTTTGCTGTGTTGATGCTTTATATATATGTCCACCTTCTGTATTTCAAGTGTATCGTTTCACTAATGTATTCTATTTTTTCTACTTTCTCATATCTAATTTGCTCTTTGGTTCTCTATTAACTATTCTGTTTCATAAAGATAAAAATCTATTTTAAAAAAATTTTTATATGTATTTATTTTTGAGAGAGAGAGAGCAAGCAGGGGAGGGGCAAAGAGAGAGGGAGACACAGAATCTGAAGCAGGCTCCAGGCTCCGAGCTGTCCGCATAGAGCCCTACACCAGGCTCAAACTCACAGAACGTGAGCTCATGACCTGAGCTGAATTTGGACGCTTTACTGACTGAGCCACCCAAGCCTCCCCAAGATTAAAATCTAATTTTTAATTACTTTCATTGTGATGTCTTCTTTGGCAAAGGAATTTTTTTAAGTATAGTTGACACAAAACATTATATTAGTTTCAGGTATATACCATAGTGAATCTACAACTGTGTACATTATGCTGTGCTCGCCACAAGTATAGCTACCATCTATTGCATACCATTGACTATATTCCCTGTGCTGTATCTTTCATCCTATGACTTATCCATAACTGGAAACCTGTATCTCCTCCTCCCCTTCACCTATTTTGACCCTCTCCCCCATTCTCTTCACCCTGGCAAGCATCAGGTTGTTCTCTGTATTTATGGATCTGTTTATACTTTTGCTTGTTTTTTTGTTTTGTTTTGTTTGTTTTTAGGTTCTACATATAAGTGAAATCCTATGCTATTTGTGTTTATCTGACTTGTTTCACTTAGCACAATATCCCTAGGTCCATCCATATTGTTGCAAATGGAAGATCTTATCCTTTTTTATGGATGAGTGACATTCCATTATATATATATATATGTATATATATGTATATGTATATATATGTATATGTATTATATATATGTATATATATGTATATATATATGTATATGTGTGTGTTTATATATATATATATATATATATATATATATATATCACATCTCCCTTATTCATCTATCAATATCAATGAACACTTAGATTACTTCCATATATTGGCTATTGTAGATAACAGGATTTTTTTTTAAGTGTGCATTTCTTAACTTCAAAATATATACAGGTGGTAGGAAGACTTGCAACTGATTTCTGGCTTAAAGTCACTAAAGTCAGATAAAATTTTCTCTGTGGCTTAATTCCTTTAAAATGTGTTAATATTTATTTTATTTCCCATAGTATAGAAAATTTTTATATGCTTTATGTGTGTGCATAAAATTTTCATCTACTGTAACTGTAGGAAGCAGATCATTGTATTTTTCTGTTAGGTCAAATGTGTTGATTTTATAGTTCAAGTCTATACATTTATTGATTTTTTTGGCTGTTCTATAAATCAATGAGATATGCTAAAATTGTCCATTATAATTTTGAAGTTGCCTCTTTTGAATTTTTTACAGTTCTATGAACTTATACTTTAGATATTTTAATTTGTTATTAATTACATACACATTTAAAATTGTTTTAGCTTACTAGTGAAATAAACATTTTTATAATTAATAAGAGTTCTCTTTATCTCTAGCAATGCTTTATTCCTTAATATATATTTTAGTAGAGATTAATATAGCTGCAACTGCTTTCTTTTGCTTGTAGGCATGATACAGTGTTTTCTATTCTGTATTTTCAAGCTTGCATGAACATATATTTCAGATGTCTATCTATAAGAAAGATATAATTGAATTTTATTTTGTAGTCTTAATTTTTTTTAATTAGAAGATTTTAGTACATTTACATTGAGGTGATTCTCAATATTAAGCCTTTAAATCTACCCCCTTAATATATGCTATTTCTACTTTCCTTTCTATATGTTTTACTTTTTGATTTGATTGTGGGGATTTTTTAATCATTGCATTTTTCTCAGTTATTTGGGACATCATCCAGTCTTCCATTATTTTATGTGTTACTGTGCATACAGTTTGTCCCAATAGAGCTTTCTGTGATGTGGAAATTTTGTGTATCTGTGTTTTCCAATATAGTAGCAACTACCCATATATTATGTCTATTGAGCACTTGAAATGTGGCCAGTGTGACTGAAGAACCAAAGTTTTAATTGGATTTTAATTAATTTACATCTAATTGTAAGTAGATAGTTACTACTGCATTGGAAAGAATAGCATGGAAATTAAAACCTGAATCCTTGACATATCATAGCCTATTGCTAGTTTGACATTTTTGCTTACTCCCTGATAGTGTATAGTCCTTCAGAAACTTTAAATTTACTTACTATTTCCCTCCAAAATTATATGAATGTATATTACATAAAACCTCATGAAATAATATTTTTCTTATATAGTTTCTGGTAGCTTATATACAAAACTATAAAACATATACACATATATGTGTATATATACATATATATGTATTTATGTATGTGTCATATGTGTATATGGACCTACATATATAAACACATGTATACACACATGCACATATACACACACACACACATATATGTTTGTTTCCATTTTCACAGTTGTCATTTCGTTCCTTCATCCTCAAACTTCCATGTGGTGTCATTCTACCTATTGAAGCAAATATTTTATTATTTTCTATAGTAAATTTCTTTTGGTGACAAAGTCCTGTTGACATTTGTGTGTCACCCTTGTTATTGAAGGATGTCTTCCCTAAATACACAATTTTATGTTGACAGTCATTTCATTTCAACACATTATGAATTTGAGTTTCAGTTTCTGTGTTAAAATGTTGTTTGGCAAGATAAGTATTTCTTTTTTAAAGATATCCTCCATTTCTTTTTTTTTTTTTTTAATTTTTTTTTCAACGTTTTTATTTTTATTTTTGGGACAGAGAGAGACAGAGCATGAACGGGGGAGGGGCAGAGAGAGAGGGAGACACAGAATCGGAAACAGGCTCCAGGCTCTGAGCCATCAGCCCAGAGCCTGACGCGGGGCTCGAACTCACGGACCGCGAGATCGTGACCTGGCTGAAGTCGGACGCTTAACCGACTGCGCCACCCAGGCGCCCCACTCCATTTCTTTTTTAATGATATCTTTTTAAGCTTTTTTTAATGTTTATTTTTGAGAGAGAGAGAGAGACAGGCAGAATATAAGTCGGGGAAGGAGCGGAAAGAGAGGGAGACACAGAATCCAAAGCAGGCTCCAGGCTCTCAGCTCTCAGCACAGAGCCTAATGAGTGACTCGAACCCATGAACACGGGAGATCATGACCTGAGGGGAAGTGAGACACTTAACCAGCTGAGCCACCCAAATGACCCTCTCCCTAGCTTTTTTAAAGTAAAAACCTCTCTTGTTCTTAGATGTTCTATAATTTTTCAATGATGTGTTTATGCATGTGGTTTGTTTTTATTTATCATTCTTAAGGGAGTTTTTTTTCTTGAAAATATGTTTAGACTTCTTTAATAGATTTTGGAAAATTTCAGATATTTTCTTGTCAAGTCCAAGGAGAGCTACTTGTGGGGATGAGCACTGGGTGTTAGATGTAAGAGATGAATCTCTGGATTCTACTCCTGAAGCCAAGACTACACTGTATGTTACCTAACTTGAGAATATATTAAATCAATCAATCAATCTACAAAAACAATTCAATTTATAATAGCAAAAAAAAAAGAAAGTACTGTTATGCATTCTCTCTTCTCATTGTGGCACTCCAAAATAATTAGAAGTTTAATCTCCTTATGTAACTTACTCTCTTAACCTCCTTGTACTTCATGTACTTGTTTCTTTCAGATTTATTTTGGATATTTCCACCTCACTTATATTTCAGTTCACAGATTTCCTTTTTAGAGACATCTAATTTACTGTTTTGAATCAAATGTCATATTCTTAATTGTTAATTATTTTATAGTTTTAAAAATCCTATTTTTTTTTCTTTAAATTTTGCTATTGCAGTTTTTAAATCGTTTACAGCTTCCTAAAACATGTTTTAATATTTATTTTATTTTTCAAACATAGAAATAAGAGTTCCAAATTCTGTGTAGAATAGTTTCAATTTCTGTATACCAATAATTATTGTCTATTACATATGATTCTTATCATTATCATCTTGTCTGCTGGTGTCTCTGGTTATTTTGGTTACATTTGAAAGAATGTGGTTAAAATTGTGACCTGGGATATTATTATTTACTCCACTGGGTATTTTTATTTGCTTCTTTCTGGTGTGCAGGTATACTAAGAATGTACAGAAAACCAGATTGAGCTCTCTCTAGGGTCTCCTAGGTTGTTCAATACTGAACTGCAATTTGTGAAAGTGCTTACTCACTGCCATGTGATCCTAGTTTCAAGGATGCAGCACTTTGGATCTTTACCCAAAAAATGAGGGTTCTACCAGGACCACATATTAATGAGCCTTCAATTAAAATTTTTATACCGAACCACATGATGTCAAAATCTAGCCACTCAGCTGTTCCTCTATATTGGCAAATGATCACAGAGAAACAACAGCCACCATCATACCCTTTAGTAATCCAGATGTTTGCCTTTTGCCTTCTACTTAATTCTGGCCTGTAGTTTTATAAACAAAGCAAAACAAAACAAAAACAAAAAAACGTTAATCATTATTTCACCAGACCCTGTTAGGACTTTACATGGAGCCCAAATTGCATGAAATTATACTGATTCGTGAACCAGGTATGCTGATTTATGGAACACCATCGTAATCTCCATAGCCAGGAAAAAAACATATTACCAATGATCACACCCTTTCCAGTTTCTCCCACAGTAATTATAATCTAAAAACTGTCAAGCATATGACCTGCTGGACGATGAAAATATTCTAGTGGATGCTTTTATTTCAGATAGATTTTATTACTTATTACATTTCCATTTCTTTCTTGAAAAGATAATGAGGGGGCGCCTGGGTGGCGCAGTCGGTTAAGCGTCCGACTTCAGCCAGGTCATGATCTCGCGGTCCGTGAGTTCGAGCCCCGCGTCGGGCTCTGGGCTGATGGCTCAGAGCCTGGAGCCTGTTTCCGATTCTGTGTCTCCCTCTCTCTCTGCCCTTCCCCCGTTCATGCTCTGTCTCTCTCTGTCCCAAAAAGAAATAAACGTTGAAAAAAAAATTAAAAAAAAAAAAAAAGAAAAGATAATGAGTCGTGGAAGAGACATTCTAGCAATCTAACATAGCCTATGAATTTGATATGAGACTATTTATATAACTTCATTATAATTTTGCCTCTGTATGGAAAGTAGACTTTTATTTTTAAAATATCTGCTAAATCAAAGTGCCCTTCTATTTGTAAAGAACTTCTGCAATTTATGTCAAATTCCCATGTATTGCGAGTGTCTCCTGTACTTTTTCATCTTGGAAGTATTTTATGCTATAGATATAAACCCAAAATTGTGTAAATAATGAAATATCTTCTGTATATCAGGCATATTGGAATTTTCACTATTTATTTTTATTTATTATATTTTTTTTACCATTTATTTTAGTTTTGACAGAGAGAGATAAATGGGGGGTGGGGCAGAGAGAGGGACACTGAGGATCCAAAGTGGGCTCTGCGGTGACAGCAGAGAGCCTGACGTGGGGCTTGAACTCATCATGAGATCATGACCTGAGCCAAAGTTGGATACCTAACTGACCGAGGCACCCAGGTGCCCCAAGCACATTGGAATTTTTAAAGTCAATCCACTTAAGAAATTACATCTGCAAAGACACAAGTACATTCAGATTTGTGGATAGTCTTCATTTGATCTTTTGTTTACTATATTCCAAAGCAGCATCTTCAGTGATATTTAATTGGATAAAATAGTACCTATAGTAAGAACTAATTACATCTGAAATTTTAAAAACTCATGAATTAGGAATTAGAAAAATAAAGCCAGAAAAAAATAAGTTTCCCCTTTAGGATGTCATATTTGATTTCTTAAATACCCATACAATCACGTGGGCTAGGCTTACTCTACTGAAGTGCACAGTTGTATTTAGACAACCAAAGATTCCTATAGCCAGAGACCTGAACAGTATAATAAAATAATGCATTAATTTCCATTTATTTCAATGGAGGTTGGTCAAACAAGGCAAGATATCATAATTATGTCTGAATTTTCTAAAAAAGCCACCTGAGATATAGAACTTCACCAGAGTTACCCATGTCAAAAGCTTTCTGAGCTAGTTTGTTCTGTTATTAGTCAGTGAACTATGGAAAAGGGCCTGTGTGACAAGAGTTTTGAACCAACATTGAAAAAGCCTTGTTTGCTATAATGAACTTACTCAAATTTTATAAAATAAACAAAGTGATGCCAATTTGTCATAGTGTGGATTGTAGGATAGGGGTTCTCCCAAGATACAATGAAGGACCAAGTGCCAACATCATGAATTGCCAGTGTTGCCATGTGTGGTAATCACAGCACTATGTATAAGCTGTTAATGCTGATTGTCTCATTCAATCTTCAATATAGATTAAATGAGTTAGAGAGTACTATTTCCTTATTCTTATCTAAACATAGGAGAGAAATGTTTAATTAAATTGTCCAGTGCCCTAAAGTTAGCAGATAGCAGAGCCAAGATTTGGATTTAGGCAATATGGGTCCAAAGTCAGTTCTTCTAAAACTGAATTTGTTCTTTTCTGGAAGAAAGGAAGTGTGTAAGTAAGAGATCAGGACAGGCTACCCCAAAAAAGTGATGTTGTTTGAGGTAACACTTAGGGTCACGAGGAGGAAAATTCTAAAGGGTGGAGTCAGAATTCACTGGACACTATTAGGATAACAGTGCTGCTTCAGGAGGGTATACACAGGCTCCTGCTCCATGAAGTTTTCCATGAGAAAGAGTGGTCAGAGGTATGGGAGGCCTTGGAGAAGACAGGACCAGCATGCATATTTAATAGACTGTCTGGCTCACTTGTCTGTTGAGCATGCATTGGATTCTTAATATCATTTGGGTGGTTAATAAGGAGGAAGTTGCTGGTGGCAACAACTAATTTCTATGAATTTCTCTGAATAAAACTGGGGCACACACAGTGCCATGTTTTAGTAGAGTTCCGGTGCATCTTCATGACCCCAGCCTATTTGCTATTGAGCAAACTCTAGGAGGACAAAGTGTATCTGTCAAGATAGTAGGTTAAACTGAGGAAAGGAAAAAATATTTTAATGCTTAAATACAACAAAACTGTGTTTCTTACACATTAACATCCAACCGGATATTTAACTCTTTGTGGTTACTTGCGAATCTAGAATAACAGAGGCTCCATCTTGATTTGTATTTCCAAGATTATGGAAATAGGAGGAAGAAATATAGAGAATTACATATCAGCTCTTAAAACTTCCATTAAAAAGTGAGATACACCACTTTTATTGGTCAAAGCAAGTCTGTATGGTCATGCTTACCTTTAAAGGGAATAGGGAAGTGAAATGCTATAATGCCTAGAAATATGTGACAATCAACATAAATGACTGGCACAGACAGAGACAGTGTGGCACAAAATCCTTGGGGATTTTGTGATCTCTTCTCAGCCAACCAGGCATAGGAAATAGGTAAGAAAGTGAGTATATGGAGGGTAGTAGCAATGTGTTTTGATTTGTCTTTCAGAAATAGCATATTAGGATATCTTATAGGATATCTTTAGTTGCTCAATTAAATGGTAGACGTTTCTATACTGGAATTTAAAGAACTTTTTACACTTATTTTGACTTTGTACAGACAGTAAAGATTGTTAATTGCCTGATTCACCATTTTTGGCTGAACTACCAGACAGTGGCCCTTTGATGGAAGAAAGCATGAGTTGACAAGAAACCAAACTTAGGACATCATCCAGAACCAGTGATGTACAAGAGCCTGAAATCTGGGCAGCCTTTTCAATAGCTCAGCCAGGCATGAACAGGAACACTTTAGGGCAGTGAGCTGTTCAGCTATTGATATATTACAGTTGGCACCTATGGAGAGACACCTGAGGTGAGAAATAAGATGCAATTTCAAATACATAAATACGTTCTACCTGAAAAGTCTTTTTCTCAAGAAGAACATACAAAATAACTTTATAAAGCAACATTCCTTTTCCTTGTCAAATTGCTTTTGTCATCCAAAAGTAGTCATAATATTTTCTTTTCATACAATACCTTAAAAAATTTAACTCTTGTCTCTTTTAGTTACTTCAGTATATACTTCAATATATAATGATTGGATTAGAGCAAGTAAATAAATTTAAAATTCTATTTTTACTTAATTAAGGCAAGTATAGTGTACTATTTCAAAGAAATTATTATGTTATTATTCTTTAGGAGAATCTTTCAATTGGATAGAGAATTTTAGTGAGTTAAGATGTTTTATTCTACAAATTCAAAAATCCCTGATGGCTACAAGTAGGAAATTTGAAGAAACTCATGTCATACATATTTCTTTTGCATATCCTTTGGAGACATTCATTCTTAGCATAAAATGAAGTAAAATTACTTTTATTACACGTACAAGAGATCTGAGATTATGTAGCTCAAAAAAATAACCATCCGATTTGACAAAGAGATATCTTTTAAGGATTCTTTATTTTAAAGAAGTAAAGTATCAGCTTTTGGTTTAAGAGAAGTAACAGAAAAAATTAAAAACAAATTAAAGTGAATATCCCCTAAACATGTATTTCCCAGATTCAGATTTAGGAGACCTGAGTTTGAATTTTAAATCTGCCATTTACTTTCTATGATCTTTTGCCAAGTTATTTAATTACTCAGAGCCTAAAATTCACATCCTATTTTGTTAATAGTTCATATATTGTTTATGCTAATTTGTACTATAACCTGAGACCCAAGTAACAGAAAACCTAGAATACCTATGTTGCTATGGCCAATACATTTGTATTGGAGACCATAGAAAGTATTTCATACCATATAAAGGCCACAAGTGGTAAAATCATGGGGAAAATCATGGAAAATATAAAGAAAAACTAAAATCTCTAGATGCATCATATGTTCTGTTTGTTAGTAATTGGTTATAAATATTCATTGCATTCATGTCAGACAAGCGTGATTTTTTCTTTTACTTTTTTGATCCAAGGGTTATGTTGAAACACTCACATTCACATGCATACACACATTAATACCACCACATAATTTGAATTTTAGCAGTTGGTTGGTTTCTAGCTGTATTGGCCTTGTATTAAAAACTGGGAAACTTGATTTCTTTTTAAATTGCCAAATAAGATGTGTTTGCCTTTTTCGAAGTTATTCAGAGTGTTCAGAATAGAGGAAGACTAACAGTCTTGTCTTTGACATGCAATGAGTAACTTTTCACTTTATGGGAAATGTCATGAAATTATAGCCATGCTTGAACTGAGACTGAGAACCAAGAGGCTGTCCTCTTTATTTCAAAATAAATTTGAGGTCACTGTGGGAGATAAATTTCTTTTCATTCATTTGAGAGCCTTGGTTACCTCTTAGGAGCATGATATTTGCCTTCATCTCTCACCTTAAATCTAAGGAAATGTAAAACAGTGATAGAAATGCATATCTGTTATAGACAATACAAGGTGCATTGATAGTTTCTTCTTTTTCAGAATGCAGGAGAAAAGATACTTCCTTTAAGCTTCAAATTGGGTACGATCATGTGACTTGCTCAGCCAGTAAAATGTGAGTGCATTACTTGCAGGCTAAGCATTTAGTGCACCAGCTGCTGGGATTAAAGACACATGTGCTGATGTGTTGGCGAACCATTCTGCTTTCCCATGCATGACAGCTGCCCTCAACAGTAAGCTGAATGCATTGTGGACTAGGTATGAACAAAAACAAGCCTTTGTTTTTTGAGTCATCACAGTTTTGAAGATTGTTTATTTTTACATAAAAGCAAAGTAAGCCTGATTTATATACTGATTTATATAATCATTTCCCCAGCAGCTTTCAGAGTTATCCTCCTGCTTATCAGGCTTTCTTGAAGAAAAGTGATCAATGACTCATCCTTTCATTAGTCCTTTCAAAATAAGTGGATCTAGTTGTTCTTTTACCTCATATTTTTCAGAATTCTAAAAGAGTGGATTCATGATAAGATAAACAGAAACCAGGGCTATTATAAAAACAGCAGCAAAAACAACAAAAAATAAAACATCTTTTCAAATGGGAATCTAATTCAATACCATATTGCTAGAAAATTCATTAACTGAAGCCTCAGATTTCCTTAGCCAGAGTTCTGCTCACAACTCATAAAATGAGCCTAACATTTTCTTTCCCTAATTTTTGGTAAATATGCCTCTTATGGTAAGAACTATTAAGTATCTCCACATGCAAAATGACATTATAGGTGATTTCTACAGCATTGTGTGAAATGGTGTTGCTAATCTCTCATCTATGTCACCGGCATTTATAACATTACTATCCATTTCTACTGCTTTTCAGTTTACAAAAGCAAGGTATCTACAGTTACTTCTCAAGAGATAAATTATTCAGCCATATATTGAATTTCTAATAAGTGTCAGACCTGGGAGTAGGCATCAATTTGAGAAGGAATTTGGAGCTACTGTGCAGATTGTAACAGGATGCAAATCTTTTCCTTAATTGTTTACAATCTAGTCCAAAAGCAGAGCTGTATATATAAACCCTCCACCCCACCAAACAAAACAAACAAGTAATCGATATATCTAAATATGTCAAACCAGTAATATGACCAAATGAGAAACAACATGGAATGGTGTTTCCCAGTACTGACACTTAAATCTCTAATGCAATAGAAAAATCATGTATTCTCAGTTTCCATGTTTGTGAAATGAGAACATGGAACCAAAAAAATTTCCAAGATTCCTGAAAACTCTAAAATAAAAAATTGTAACTCAAAATTCCAAAATGTATGATGGTACTGATATTTCTATCTTTAGAGTTTGTTCAAACTTCCTACAGATTTGCTGTTTCTGAGTCTCAATTTCTTTATTTTGAGATGCAGAATATTGTAGTATTAGCTCTGAGTCTGGGTGGATTCAGCATTTGGTTTTGCACATCAAAGGTTAAGTTTACTTTCATTCAGGGCTTCTGGATGTGGAGAAACCCCTAGAAAGTGACCTGTGTTTGGAAGCAACCTAAAACACAGGAGGTATTTAGCAAAGAGGCTACACAGACTGATGAAGACAGGAATCACAAAATAGAATGTATTAATGGCATGTTAAAAATGAAAGAAAAGAAGAAAACTCTTAGATCTTCAAGAAAGACAAATCACCAAAAATGCTAATTCTCACTGATAGCATTGGAATTCTCTTGAAATTAAGCTTTTTCTCCCTACTTAAATGCATTATAATTAAAACATGTCAACCAAAAAGACCATCTCTAATAAGGTGCCTAAAATTCTTTGTAAAAGCCATTATCAGCCAATTCTGCCTTGAATAATCCTATCTTCCCATTTTAAAGTATGTTTCTTTTTCTAATTCTCCATCTTATATTTTAAATGTTTATATTAAATATTCAACTGATGGAATGTTTATATTGAATTTTGGCAAAACAGAAAGTACTATTAAACTGATGGAATATTTATATTGAATTTTAGCAAAACTGAAAGTACTATACACATATTCTTAGTTTTTGGAAAATGTCAGACAAGGAATTTGTTAACCCTGGCTTCCATTGGAGTTTAATGAGTAATTTATTTGATTTGTTATTTCATCTGCTAGAAACATATAATTATTGAATTGCCTTTTTACTATTTCCTGGGAAAATTATGATGGATCCTTTTAAAAGATAATAAAGCAGTAGAATGTGATTAAAAAATTTTAATGAATCAATAAAAGGTAAGAAAGAACAATAATGAAGCAAATAAAACAATAAAAATACAATAAAGCAAAAAATGAGCAAAGAAAAGAGTTGAGAAATTTAATTCAAATATAATAATAGCAAAGAATTATATACTGTCTACCATATTCCAGATAGTATTGGAAAGAATTTACAAATATTAACTCATTTTATTTTCATAAGAGTCCCATGAAAGAATTACTACTATAAAACCAAGATAACACATAATGAGGAAACACAGAAAATTTTAATGACTTGGCAAGGGTCATGCATTTCTAATAAGTGACAGATTCAGAATTCAAACCTGGCAGTCTGCCTCCAGCATTTATTTTCTTAACCACTATATTTTGGCTACCTTTATTGAGTAGTAATATAAATGGAATAAATTTTCATTTAAAAGATAAGGACAAAAGCCTATATTTAAAAAAAAAACAGTTTTATTCTGTCAACTGGACTTCACCTAAGGTACAAGTACAGAGAGATACTAAGAAGAGATATGTCAGGCACGTACTAACCTAAATGAAGTTGGTGTAGTTATATTAACAGTTATTAACAGCAAATAACAGACTTTAAACAATAGAGATAAAGAGTATTACTTCAAAATGTTAAAACTTCATTTTACCAGGATGATTAAAAATAAACAAATATAAGCTATATGCCCCTAAAACCATCATCTCAAATTACCTTGAACACAAATTGATGGAACCTCAAGGAGAAATTGATAAATCTTTTACCTAATTTTGTAATTAGTAGATTCACTAATCAAAAATCCAAAGAAATTTAGAAGACTCCAACAATTCTTTTAACTAACATGATCTAATGGATGTATATGCAAATTACAACCAACAATTAGAGAATACATGAAACTTGTTAAAATCTACAGTGTACTACACCATACACAAAGTCTCACAAACTTCAAAGGTTTGGAATTCTATAGATCAGGACTCCAACTACAGTGTAATTTGGTTAATAATTACAAAAATTATGGTTACAAATTAAATACCATATTTATAAACACCTCATGAATCAAACAAGAAATCATAATAGATATGAAAAGTATTTAGAACAGGATAAGAAAAATGGTATGTTTAAAACAGGGATAACATGCAAGTAGCAATAAAAAATGAAATTCATCGCTTCAAGCATTTGTATTCAAACTGATGAAAATCTCAAATGATTAAGCAACAAATTTTAAATGTTACAAAAGAAGAAAGTTTCGAATTATGTCAATGAAGGGGAAAAAAGAAAGAAAATGATCAAGTTTATAGAATCCATTGAAGTAGAAATCCAAAAGGGAATGAATAAAGTCAAGAATCTCCTTTCTAAGAGAGAGACAAAGAAACAGACTCTTAACTGTAGAGAACAAACTGATGGTTACCAGAGGGGAGGTGGTAAGAGGGCTGGGTGAAATAGCTGATGGGGATTAAGGAATGCACTTGCTGTGATAAGCACTGGGTTTTGTATGGAAGTGCTGAATCACTATACTGTACACCTGAAACTAATATAACGTATGTAAACTGTACTGGAATTAAAATGAAAGACTTTAAGTAAAGAACTAACACTAACTCAAAAAGATATCTGCACCCCCATGTGCACCACAGCATCATTTATAATATTCAAGATATAGAAACAAGTGTCCATCAATGGATGAATGGATAAAACAAAATGTGGTATATACATACAATAGAATAATATTCAGCCATAAAAAACAATGAGACTTTGCCATTTGGGACAACATGGATGAAACTTGAGAGCATTATGCTAAGTAAAATAAGTCAGTCAGAGAAAGACAAATACCATATTATCTTACTTGTGGAATCTAAAAACAAAAAAAACAAGCTCATAGCTACAGAGAACAGGAGGTTGGCGAGGAGTAAGGTATTGGCAAAAATGGGTGAAAGGAGTCAAAAGGTACAAACTTCCAGTTATAAAATAAATAAGTTATAGGGATGTAATGTACAGTATGTCAACTATAGTTAATAATACTATAATGTGTATTTGAAAGTTGCTAAGAGAGTAGATCTTAAAAGTTCTCATCACAAGAAAAAATATTCTGTAAATATGTGTGGTGGCAGATATTAATCAGACTTATTGTAGTGATCATTTCACAATATATACAAATACCAAATCATTATATTTTTCACCTGAAACTACTACAATGTTATATGTCAATTATCTTCAATAAAATTATTTTTATAAATAAATACACAAAAAATCTCCTTTTTAAAAAGGACATTGATAATAATTGGCTATATTAAGCCAGTTAAAACAGCAGTTAAAAAGAAGATCTCACCATACTGTCAAAATTTTATGCTGATTTATTTGAAAACTTAGATAAAATAAATACATTCTAGAAAAACAAAATTTACTGCCACTGAAACAAGAAGAAAGAAATGTACTCAGAAAAAGAAAATATTCCTACAAAGCAGCTATTAAGCCCAGTTACTTTATAGTTAGATATAACTAAATATTCACAGGTAATTCCAACTTTAAACAAATATAGAAAATAGGAATGTAAATAAAGTAAAAGAAAACTCAGTGCATGTTATGATGCTAGTGAAATGTTGAGACCAAAAATATAAATAGTACAAGTAAAATTAAGTTATGTCATGGAAGTAAAATTCACCAACTATGTAGCAATATATTAAAAAAGATAATACATGAGTTTTTGTTTGTGTAAGACATATGATAACTTAGAAAAATAAACTACTTTAAATACATTATTTATTAAAATATTTTTTAAAAATATATGAAGGTTGATATTCCTTAGGAGGGAAGAATTGAAATGTACTCATCTAGATAAGGCATGAAGTGAACCCCTTACAGCAATAATTTTTCTATATCTTATAATGGTGGTGCATGCATAAATATCTGTTATTATTAAGTATTAATAAATGCACAGGCATTTACTACACAGGTGTGTACAGGGAACATGTAAAGAGTCATAGATTAGGAGTCTAGAAACCAGATTTCCAGGCTGTCCCCTTGCAAGCCATTGGGCATATACTTCATTCCGCAAAATATGGAGGATGTAAAGATATTTTATTTTGGAGTTAACCAAAGATAATTACGGTGTTAAATGGAGAGGAGTCAAGAGAGGAAGAAGAGTCCATTCCAGGGTATCTAAAGTATTTTTTTTTTTTTGGCTGCTTTTATGAAATGGAAAATGTAAGATCTTTTTCTACCCTGTTGCTTTATAATTGCTATTTTTACTGTGGGAACTTAGGTGTCATTTAAAAAATATCATTTCATTCCCTCACTAGCCATTTTCAAAACATTTCCTTAACTCCTGTTGTTAAAGGTTAAAGTCCACACACTCTTGAGCTGAGCTGATTAATATTTTCTAATCCATTTTTCAGGTTCTTTCCCTTTAATCTCTTCTATGAATCCTGCTCAGTTCAGATTAATTTAGTGTTTCTCAAATGATTATTTGGTTTTCCTGCCTCCTGGTGTTTTGCTGCTACATTTCTAATGCAGAAGGCATTTTCTCATCTCCATGTATTTAAATACCACAAATTCTTCAGGACTCAGGGGACCCTGCCAGATGCACTTTTCTGGAATATATTTCTCCCTTTTAAACAGCTAGATAGCAGAATGTGTGTAAAAGTGATCAAGTGGACTTCATGGGGGGAGGGGGAGAAGGTCTTCTAATTATATTTGGTATCTGAAAAACCAGAACATCTAATGTATGAATTGATTACAGTAGCATAGGTATGAAATTTATAAACTGATATACATTTATGAGTATCGGTTTTTTTAATTGTAGGTGAGTATGAATAACATCTAAGACTCAAGACATCCTTATCCCTATTTTTCAGTCAAAGATTTATCTTATTAAAAAGGTGGTTATTGGGATACCTGTGTGGCTCAGTCAGTTGAACATCCAACTCTTGATTTTCACTCAGGTCATGATCCCAAGGTTGTGGGCCACATGCTGAGCCCCTCCATGCTGAGCATGGAAACTGCTTAGAATTCTCCCTTTCTTTTCCTCTTCCCTTCTCCCCTGCTCATGCTCTCTCTCTCTCTCTCTAACAACAACAACAACAACAACAACAACAACAACAACAACAACAAAAAGGTAGTTATATTAGAACCTACTTGTTAGGATTAATGTGAAGGTTAAATGGATCATATATGTAAAGTTTAGGCATACGTGAAATGATAAAAATATCATCCAATCCTTGGGGCACCTGGGTGACTCAGTTGGTTAAGCAGTCAACTTCGGCTCAGGTCATAATCTCATGGTTGGTGGGTTTGAGCCCAGCCCGCGTCAGGCTCTGTGCTGACACGTCAGAGCCTGGAGCCTGCTTCAGATTCTGTCTCTCTGTCTCTCTGTCTCTCTGTCTCTGTCTATCTCTCTCTCTCTACCCCTCTCCCACTTGCTCTCTCTCTCTCTGCCTCTCTCAAAAATAATAAACATTAAAAAATTAAAAAAAAATACCATCCAACCCATAGTACTTTGTGTGCTAGTTATTTTTAGCTCTGCCATTGTTTAAAAAATTAAAGGCCTACTTTAATAGAAAACTGTCCACTTCCACTTTAGAAAGTAATTCTAATAGCCAGGCATCTATCTATTTCCTAAGCAAGAACTGTCAAATAAACAATGAGAAGGCAAAGTAAAACAAAATAAAGTATTTTCCTGACTCCCCAGTGTATATACACCCATACACAGTGTTTAGCCTCCTTCTCTGCTTTAACAATTTCAATATAGCAAAAGTGCTCTATATGTTCCAATGCATTCTTTATTATTCATAAGATCACCAGATTTTGTGTTTATGTTCACAACTGTATTTCCAATGTCTAGAATAGAACCTAACATAAATTTAAAATGAAATAAATATTTGTTTACTCTATCAGATAACAGCAACAAAATTATTTTCCATACCAGTTAATAAATTGTCTATGATTAAATAAATTCACCAAGAGAATGTAAGCCTCAGAGTAAAAACCTTTATATTCTGGAATTTGTGGGACCACACATCATGCTTTGCTTCTCCTTTTTTATTCTAAAAAAAGGATTTCATTTGTCGAGTTATTTCCCATTCTGATTTGCTATTGCATCATTCATATATACAAACAAACAAGAATTAACAAATATTTGAGTAGAACCTGCCATATTAAAAAAAAAAAGATGAAGGTAAGTCTCTTCAAAAGTAACAAAGAATATTGAAAGAACAGAAGATAAATTTTTTATGTTTTCAGGTTTTTTCGCAGAGAAATTAGAAAAATATAGAGTATCCTTAAAACAAAAATGCAGTACTACCAAAAAGCACAGAAAAAAAGAAGAGTTCTTAGAAATTTAAGTACAATTTTCAATATAATTGTAATTATATGCATAGAAGCCTGAGTAGTAAACTTGGAAATATTTTCCAAAATTGAACAAATATCAAGGGGATTAAAAATAAAAAAAGGAGTGATAATAAAAAAGTACATTAATTCAGGACGCTAAAAATGGGATTTATGGGAGTTTCAGAAAGAGAGAACAGAAAAAGAGATAATAAATTTATCATAGAAACAATATGAGAGTATTTTTAAAGTCGAATGGACATATGTATGTGAAAATTGAAAATTTTACCAAGTTCCAAGCAAGGGAAATGGTATAAGACCCATATTCACACTTGAACACACGTTGAAAAATTTGTCCATACTGAGGAAAACAAAGGAGATCCAAAAAATAAAAACAAAATAAAGACAGAGATCTGGTATTTGATACTTTGGTTATTAGAACACAATTAGTACACCCCCTTACAATTTTGAGGGAATTAGGTATGCAAGTCAAATTATCAATGTGTAAGCAATGTGATAACATTTACTGATATGCAAAATCTCAGAAATTTTACTTAACAGAGAAATTTGCGCAGAAAGTCATAGGAAGAAGAATGTAAATAAAATAAAATAAAGTAAAATAAAATAAATAAAACAATAGTTAATAATAATAATAACAACAATAATTGATCCAGGAAACGATTGAGTTCTGACAGATGGGTAAGTGAGGGCTCACAATGTTATCTGCACAGCTGGACTTGAGAGTATTATATCCAGACATGTTGAAAGCATCTTCAGGAGGGGAGTCTTGAGGAAAAAAAAAAAAAAAGGCATTCCATAAGCCACAGGGTATGCTTGAGAATTTTGATGAAATTTTGGTTATGATTAAAAGACAAGGCAGGGGCGCCTGTGTGGCTCAGTCGGTTGAGCATCCTACTCAGGATTTTGGCTCAGGCTGTGATCCCGGGGCTGAGCTGGGCTCTGTGCTGATAGCATGAATGATTGGGATTCTGTCTCCCTCTTTCTGCTCCCTACCTCCTGCTGTGCATGTTTGATCTCTCTCTCTTTCTCTCTCTCTCTCTCTCTCCCTCTCTCTTTCTCTCTCAAAATCAACAAAGAAACATTAAAGAAAAAAAGTACAATGCAAAGATTAAAAAGAAAGTCAATCAATATGCTAGAAAAAAAACTACACAAAAAATGATTTTAGTGATCTACTTGACTAAGTGAACAATATTAGCAGATTTGTAAAAATATGCATAAGTAATTATTGCTTTTCTTCCCTTAAAGTAAAGTCAAACTACAGATGAAGTATAAAATATTTCACTGTGGCACAGAACAGAATGTAAATATGATTGACTTTAAAATGTGAAAATAAATATACAATTTTAAGAGCTTGGAAGGTTAAAAAGGGTGCAAGGAGGAGAAGTTATAAGAAGAATAAAATTATAATTTCTTCGTATTAAAATGTGGGGACTAAAGAACTGCCATTATGGTTGAAGGAACCAGATGTAAAGCTATGCATGCATTACTGAAAGTTACATACTATATTGTTAATTGTGTTATCTGCTATAACAGAAATCCAAAATGTCTTGGCTTAACAATATTGACAGTTTTCATTTTATCTTTCTCTCATTTTCAGTAAGTCCTGAGGATAATGGTCCAAATGGATGCAGATTATCATTGGTGTTCCAGGCCCTTCTCTGTGTTATGCCCTTTTTAGGGCTTGGGTGTCATCCTAAGACTACGAGACTACTTCATGGCTTGCCAGCCATATGGAGATCACCAACTCTAGCAATCATTTGAGCAGGAAAAAGAGGAAATAATAAGAGCAAAAATAGACACCTGCCTTATAGGTAAGTCACCATCATTTAAGTAACCACCTAAATTTCCATTCCACGACTTGTACTTACATTTCATTATCCCCCACCCAACTAAAAATTCATTATTTTTGTCTGGGAATATTACTACTGCAGTTTAATTTTGCTTATTTTGTTTTAGTTTTATAGAAGAAGGGAAAGTGGTATTGGGTATAAAATTAGTCATTTTATCTATATAGTGATAATCAATATAATAAGTAAAATTAGGATTTTAATGACATTGGGCGAGTGATCTAAACTCACTCATCATTGTGGGAAGTCAAGACTCATGAAGCAAATAGGTCAGTTTACATTAATGCAGTCCATTGTTTGAGGACCATGATTCATTTTACTAGAAGAATTAAAATTGTAACCAGATATTCAAAACAGTTAACAACTTGCCCTTCAGGAAACCATCAAAACGATTACCATGACCAATCAAAATTATGCCAGCTGAAACTAGCATGTACCAGAGCAACATCAGTTTGGAGAAACTTATGATCAGTGATAGTTCTACTACACTGTTACCTTTAAAAACTAGTAGAGAAATAAGCATCGAATTAGGAATCAAAAGAACCTAGATTCATTGCCACTCCCTTCAACTAAGGGTTTCTCAAATTGAGCACTGTTGACATGTTGTGCCATATAATTGATGGCTTGATGGAGGGAGCTGTGCATTGTTGGTTGTTTAGCAGCGTCCCGGGCCTCTACCTGCTAGATTCCAGTGTCATTTCCCTCTAGTTGTAACAAAAATGTCTCCAAAGATTGCTAAGTGTCTCCTGGAAGTTGAGAACCACCACTCCACCTCTCAGCTATGAAAATAGAGATAAATTAGTAAACCCCTGTGGGGTTAATTTGCTTATTTGTAGAAGAGGACCAGTAGTACCTACTGGACAGGGTGGCTCTGAGGACTAATAAATAAAGTAAATAACAACAAAAAATGTAAATAGAAAAATGATTGCCTCTGAGGCACAAGATCGGAGACAGATGTAGGGAGAAAACTTGTCACATCATTATGAGTTGATTATTGCACTATTTGACTTTGTTTTACTAATATTATGAAGTAATTTAATTAAAAAGGGACCGTTTTAGTGATTTTCCCCCATAACACTAAACCACTACCTACACACAGTAGGATTTTGTGGGGGATATCACTGATATCATAGATGAGCTTAGGGGAAATTACAATCTATAATATCAAAATTTTTGAAATATAAAACATTTTTCAAGAACGAAGTGTGACTCTCCATATATTCAAGACTTTTTTTAAGGCCAAGGAAAGTTGAATAACTTAAGTTTATTCTTTTATTTTTTGATCTAATTTTAGACATTTTATATTATTGATGATGATATAAAAAAAACCTATTATCACAATATGTAGGTGCATTGCAATTATACATAGTACCAATGCTAATGGTCATGTCAATTTTATCCAAATAATGTTAAGTGGTATTAATCACAGTGGATACTTACACCTGACTTTTGTAGTAATGCCTCTTCTCCTACCCCAATGAAAAGAACTTTTACCCAAAATAAGTATTTTCTTTTATGGAAAGATCGACTCCCTCTGCACCCCCAACACCTTTCCCATCTCCACTGCCATCACTACACAGTTACTACATTATTTTTCATTAAAAATAAATATTCAGGGAACCTGTGTAGTTCAGTCGATTGAATGTCTGACTTCAGCTCAGGTCATAATCTCATGGTTCATGAGTTTAAGACTTGTGTCAGCTTCTGACAGCTCAGAACATGGAGCCTACTTCAGATTCTGTGTATCCCTCTCTTTCTGCCCTTCCCCTGCTCACACTCTGTCTCTCTCTCAAAAATAAACATTTTTAAAAATTTTTTTAAAAATTTAATAAATATTCATTTTTTTAGAGTTTTTTCGGTCAGCTATTTAATTACTATTGCTTTGCTTATGGTCTGTTAACATAGTACATTTCTGTAAACACACACACACACACACAAACGCATGGAAATAGCTTTTCTTTCTTTCTGTTTCAGTAATTAAAACAGTTAAATTGTATGAAAGTTATCTTTTCGTTAAAATATGAAATGAAATTTAGCCAAGTATGGTTCTTTTCGTGAATTGTTTCTTTGAGGTTTTCTCACAGCCTTTTGTTTGGAGTGCCAGGGGATATTTATATCTTCTCGGTCAACTTTGAGCAGCAGACATAAAACTAGGTATGTCTTATTCTCTCAAACTTTCTCTATACCTGATTTTTCTGTAGGTTTCCCTGTCTTCGATAGTTGTTTAAGATAAATGGCCTGGTCTCATCTTCAGCCCCTTTTTTCCTCTCCACTTAGATGTGGTGGAAACAAACCTACTCAGTAGCTTCTTTTAACGCTAGTCTGATGGCACACCTGCTTCTGTTACCCCAGATTAAGGTATTTATGAGGAACCTTCAAAATTATTTCACTTCTAGTATGTTGCATTGCTTTGGAATTATGGAAGATCCAAGTCAAATCATGCTGCCCATCATTCAACAAATAGAGACTGAGAGTCCCCTGTGTGCCAAGAAATTCACAATAGTGTGCTGAACTCAACAGCCTGTTCCTTGCCTTCATGGAGGTTAAAGATGCTTTTAATTTCTGTGTTATATTTTATCATCTCTGCTAGGCAGTAGTTTTCAGAGCCTATTGTGTACAACTGTGACCACTTCTTAATTTTTTTATTTGTTTATTTTGAGAAAAAGGGGGGAGGGACAAAGAGAGGGGGAGAGAGACAGAATCCCAAGCACAGATTCCAATCTTAAGGGAGTAGAACGTGATGCAGTCCTCGAACTCATGAACCTTGAGATCATGACCTGCACCAAAACCAAGAGTTTGATGCTTAACCCACTGAGCCACCCAGGTGCCCCCTTTTTATAATTTTTTAAGTTAATTTATTTTGAGAGAGAGAATGAGCAGGGGATGGGGCAGAGAGAAAGGGAGAGAGAAACTGTGACCATTTTTAATACAGTACAGGTGATTTATTTGTTTGATTTTATTTTTTACCCATTTCATTGCTTCCTAAAGTTTCTCCTCACCATATTTCTGAACTTGTCTCACCTTGACCCTTCAGAGAGCATGTTCTTTTATACCTACTTAGTTATGTGACAACTTCTTCTGTTCAGTGGTTTGCAAGTACTTTTGGAAACTGGTTCATTTCCTTCCTCAGTCTTTTGATTTCTTTTTGGCACTAGTTTCATTCTTTTTGTGTAAATTCCTCAGATAGCCTTCACGAATGAGTTTTGTATACTGCAGACTGTGCTGGATTTTGTTGAGCCAGAAGATCAGACAGCTATCATGGAATTTCTTTCAAGCAGCACTCCCCGATTTACAGACCTCTATACAGAAAAGCCTCCACATTCATTTTGTATTTTGGTCCATGCAGTAAGTAGTTCCTGGAATAAACTGTGACATGCATAATTACCTACATATTCAATAAAAATTCCAGACGCTATATGACTTAGACTAGTTTGTGTCTTTGTTGAGAGTTTTGAAAGATAAATTCTGAACAGGAAAGAAGTGTGATTCACCATTTATTCTATTTGTTTTGAATTAGGTTAGGCACTGTAGCGTTTTTTCCATATTGTGATATCCCAGACTATATGCTTCAATATTCATTTAATATAGTATATTTTTCCATATTGTGATATTTTCCATATCATATTTTTCTGATTTTTCCATATTGTGATATCCCAGACTATATGCTTCAATATTCATTTAATATAGTATATTTTGTAAACACAGTGAATAGTATTGGAAATGTTATATTTTATGTTCTTGAAATTTCACAATGGCCTCTGAACCAAAGATTTGTTGATTTAACAGATATAAATATGTGGGAGAAAAATCTCATATTTTATAACTTTCATTTTATGTAAGAAAGAGGTACCCATTATTTTAAGATAATTCATGTGATTTTTATGCATTTTAAAAGGGTGCAGGTAACTGTAGACATGGTTATTTTAAGGAAAGATTTTGATTTCAGCTGTCTATTACCCACACTCAGAATGCACCAAGGTCTGGCTACCTTTGAATGCCCAGCACTAGGACACTTTACTACAGATCAAAGTCAGAGTCTAAATTTTTAAAGCAACTTGCTAAGTATGCAGCCTAATGAACTCTGTTGTTGTTTCATGCCTATAAATTTTTACTGCTATTTCACTGACACCACATTCTGCTCTTTCTTGATTTATTAATTTCTATCTATTCCAATTTCTTTCACCAAATCACCTTAATTGACTACTATGCCACTATGGGAAAAGCATGTACTTACCTTTCCAAAAGTTCTCCTTCTGAGTTCTGATTTTATTATACTGCTATTATAGTCTGAACAGTGTATACCTAATTCATATATGTGTTTAAATTAATATATATGTTTTCCCAGAGGAACACTGTTAATATAACATCTTGCTAAGTTTGTTTTATGTGCAGATTTCAAAATGTATTTTATAACTCACCTTGTTTATACTATGTGGGTACTTTGAATTTCTTCACATGGTTTGGTATATATTTTTTCTAACTGTTTAGTCTTGTTATGCAATAAATTAATGTTAAAAGGCAAAAAAAAAAAAGACGGGGGAAAGGGAAAGAGCTTGTCTGGAAAAGGAAAAACAATAAACCTTATTTAGGCAACTCTTCCCCTGTCAGTGTCTATTAAAGCTCTGTGCTTCTATTGAAAGAGTTTCTTCTCTGTACCCCTTTCACCAGTAACCTTTTCAGTCTTCATCATTTCCTTAAAGAATATTTCCCCTTGTGCCTTGCTGTCCTGTTGAAATTTTGATTATAAAGATGGCATTTCCGTTTACTCTCATAACCAATTAGCCAACAACAACAAAAAATATACATTTCACTGGATTTTGCATTATAAAAAGAAATTCTGGGTGTTGCAGCACCCCACTAACACCTGTCAAGTCAATTCAAGAGTAATTTATTGAGCTTTTTTTTCCATTTCTAACTCTGCTCCTGAGTACTCTGTGGAATACCAAAAATATACAGAAGATAAACTCCTGCTCTAAAATAGTTTGTGTGCTAGTATTGAAAGTATGGCATACATACAATGCACAGTTAAAGAATAGTTAAGAAATGGGTTAACAAATTAATGATATTCTGGTAGAGATTCCTAGGAAACAATTATCAATGTGGAAATATCAGGGAAAGGTAAAACATAACAAACCACCAAATGCTCGTAATTTTTCCCATGTGAAAAACAAGTTCAATGAATAATATTTTATTAATCCTAAATTATTATCAAGAGTAAAAGGCATGGTGATTTCAGATGTATTAGAAAGTAAAAGAGTATGCATATTAAGAGTTGATGATAAAAAAGAGTTGATGAGATAAAAGAGTTGATGAAATATTTTGTATTAATATTTGTGTTGTAATATTTGTAAATGTGTCTTTTTGGTATATTAATGAGTCAGTCTAGCCCATGGACTTAAAGTTTAATTTGGCACATCAATGTGTCTAAAACACTCCACTTTGATATATTTTAACGTCTTTCACTCCCACGTATGATCTATGCAATCATGGTGCCTTCTCTTTCAAATACATTCCCATGTTATCACATTTTACAGCTTCTAACACGGCCACATTTGACCAAACACCAACCATCATCATTGGGCTGCTACAGTGGCCCTGTAATTGCTCTCAGTTTTCAAACATCCTAAGCCAAAATCTGTCTACCAGGACATAGCCAAAGTGACCTTCTTAAAACCCAAAATAAGTAAGTTGCTTTGCTACCTAAATGCCTGCAAGGTTTCTCACTCTGCTCATCATAAGCTCCAAACTATTTACAATATCCCACCTTTATTGCCCCTGCCTCCCTTTCTGTTTTCATCCCAGGGTGCTCTTCTCCTCACTCATTACTCCCTAGCTACAGTGAGATGCACGTTGTCCACTGAATGCCCTGACCACTAATGGCCTTTACATCTTTACAGTCCAACAACTGCTGTTTTCCCTGTGTAAACACATCTCTCAGCAGAACAGTGGTTATGAATATGGACTCTGAAGCCTGATGCCCTGGTTAAAGGCCCAGTTTTGACACTTACTAGTTGCACGACTATGGAGTAACACCTAATTCCTGATACTCTCGGTCTATTTCAAAAATGAAGCTAATGTTTATACCCACTTCTGAGAGATGTGATGAGGGTTAAAATGATATTATTTGTGTAATGTGCTTATTAGAAAGTGGTGAAGTGAAAAAAGTGGCTACATGGAGTGTGTCATTGTTACCTTGTTTATTGTCATATCTCTTCTTAAATATCATCTCTATAAGTCATTCTCTACTTTTTATAAAATAGACACCCTGTACTTCTTCTATTTCCTTAACTTGCTTAATTTCTTTTCTTGTAGCATTACAAGTATCAAAAATTATAACATTTTCTTACTTGCCTGCTTGTTTATTATCTGTTTTCACTTCCAAAATGTTTTATGAGCACATGGCCTTTGACATTCTTATTCAACTAGTTAAGGGAGAATTGTCTAAAACATAGTAAGTATATACTAAATATTTGTAAATAGAAGAGGATAAATTGGAGTTCTAAAATATAACTTTAAAAATGTTAGTGATTTTTTGTTTTCTAGCCAGTATTCCGCCAAGCACTGACCTTGTGAGATGTACAAAGAATCACAAAATGCCATAATCCAGGTTATATTTTCTCTGCACTGATTAAATCCCATTCTTCCAAAAGAGCAGGTGAACCAATGAAGATCTTTTTGTTTACATGATGTGATATGAAGCAACCTGAAAGTTCTGCCTCAACCATATTACTACCAGGCTTAAAATACCCACTGTTTGCTTGATGCTTCATCTCTAAAAAGTCTCTACAGGTTAAGTAAGGTCTGTGTTGCTTATGGGAAGAGCCCCACAGATGCTTTAAAAATATTTTTAATGTTTATTTATTTTTGAGAGAGACAGAGGGAGAGCAGGGGAAGGCAGAGAGAGAGGGAGACACAAAATATGAAGCAGGCTCCAGGCTCTGAGCTCTCAGCACAGAGCATGACACGGGACTCGAACTCATGAACTGTGAGATCATGACCTGTGCCGAAGTGGATGCCCAACCAACTGAGCCACCCAGGTGTCCAACAGATGCTTTTAGAAGGAATAATCTGTGGAGTTGGCACGCTAAATATGATGAACATAATATTTGAAATAATTAAGGAAAATATGAAACATTATACAAGGGCAGGCCCTAAAGAAATACTTGGATTTGTCTGGATATTTAAAATATAAAAAAATTCAAACTGAAGTTTTTTAGTGATGGTGCCTTAAACAGTTTAATGCTTACATCTCTCACTGTGCATAATAATGTCAAACCTGTACCTGACCGTTTCAATAATAATTTATGGTTTTAATCCAACTTCTTCACAAACAGAATTTTCCAGTATTCATTAATTATAAAAGAAAAACAAAAAAGCTAACCACTGAGTATAGATTTTGCATTACACATTCTGTTCATGTTGCCTGCCATCACTTACTATGCTGGACATGTCTCTCTGGACTCTGCTGTGTATTAGAACATGTAGAATATTTGGAATTGAATCTCTACTTTGTCAAATGTAATTTAGAGTTTGTTTGTGGGGTCTCATTTCAAGAGTCTAATTAGAGATGGTTCTGAAAAATAAAATAAGCTC
This sequence comes from Herpailurus yagouaroundi, assembly GCF_014898765.1. Taxonomy (NCBI): domain Eukaryota; kingdom Metazoa; phylum Chordata; class Mammalia; order Carnivora; family Felidae; genus Herpailurus; species Herpailurus yagouaroundi. The sequence continues at coordinate 3,516,630 of NW_024412452.1, forward strand.
CAGCTAAAGACATGAGTGATTTGTGGCTGAGTATCACAGCCATTATTCATGGGTTTGCTGGTGTTTGAGTTGTTACCTTGTCATGAATTTTTATTTTTATTTTTAATGTGCTCTTAATTGAAATAATTTCCTTCTCTCATAAATACCCACTTAGATGGCAAATAATTTTCTCAAGATATGGAAAATATTTGAAGTAACCTTAAAGTTGATAAATCTGATTTCATTATGGCTGCGTAGCTCAGTTATTGAGCTAATGAAGCCAGCATGATCCAGTGAACACGGAAACTCCTTGACATGACACAGTCATTGGCTGACTCTCATGGTCTACTAAAATTGATCAACTATGTTTATTTGGTGTTGAGAGAAATGAGATAAGAGTTTATGGATGGGCTTGTGCAATTTGAAGCACTCATGAGTGGATGCAGGATGAGATATGAGACAGAGTATATCACAGGTCCTCTTCATTTGGTGTTAATGTTTCCAAATAGGTGTACCAGTGAACACTTCAATGGTCCAGAGAATGTAAGTCCTCACAGGTTGATACTCTCTCCTTTCATCTGAAGGAACTGAATTACACAGTCCTCAAGGGGCGGGGGGGGGGGGGGGGAAGCTCACTGCTTTTTTGAGCTGCTAAAAAAATCTTTTTTTTTAATTTTTTTTAATGTTTATTTATTTTTGAGAGAGAGAGAGAGAGCATGAGCAGGGGAGGGTCAGAGAGAGAGGGAGACAGAATCTAAAGCAGGCTTCAGGCTCTGAGCTGTCAGCACAGAGCCCAATGCGGGGCTTGAACCCGTGAACCGTGAGATCTGACCTGAGCTGAAGTTAGAGTCTTAACCAACTGAGCTATCCAGGGGCCCTAAGAACATCTTCTTAATTAGGGATGTACCACCCTGTGGACTCACCTAGCAAATACCTTGCCTTTGATGAGTTAACTTACTACTTAAAAATCAAAGCCAATGAGACCATACCTGTGTTATCCACGTCCACCTAACATTTCATTTCCACCTGAATGTGAGTTAGTTAGCTCAACTTTATGCCAAAGTCCAGTTTCTATTCTTCATTACACTCAAAGCTTCATAGCTTTCTTCAAAGCTTGAAAGTCTTCAAAGCTTGTCATACAAAAATATTAGATGTGAGAAGAGGGCATTTTAATTCTGGATCACAGAATGGATGAGAGGAAAATAAGAAGCATCATGGAACTAATGAGTTTTATCATACACACCATTAAAAAAAAAGTTATTTGTCAAAGAGAAATGTAAGTGGGAAATAAAACGAATTGGAACAAACTCTATGAGTTTCTGTAGCTTGCACTGAACTATGAAAAAAATGGACAAGTTCTGAATAGCTGGGGGAAATTGAAATTAAGAAAGAGGGAATTCTACTAATTACTGAAGATGCTCATAACTGAGTTTTCTGAAGGTCCTGGAACAGTGATTCTCAGTTGGCGCAGACATGAGCATGGCCTCCATGTTTACTCAAGAACACTGTGAAAGTGAGCCACTCTTTTTGAAGTAATTGTGTCCTATCCTGCAGTTCAGGCAAGATAGAGAGGAAATATTAAGAATCACTAAGCAGGAGACCATGCTTTCTTTTGAAATCTACATTTATCAAACAAATAGTGGGTCATTGAGCAAAGATAATTTTTAGAAAAAAAATTAACCCACTACCTTTTAATGGTCAGTAATAGCTGTGGATTTAATTCTCATTTTTCCAAAAATGAGAAGACTACAGTAGTACCTGAACACATAATGATGAGATTAATTCTGAGGTTATTTCCTTATAAACAGACTCTAGAACTCATAACATTACTTGAGAAGAAAACGCCAGTTAATATTATTATGTAATATTTGTGCCTCTTACTGTCTAACTACACATGTCAAGTTGCTATTATCCCTTTCTTCTCTTACACCTTCTACCTTTTCTTCCTTATGAGTTATTCTATGTTTTTCCTTAAAGATGACCAAAACACCCTCACCTACCTCCACATCCCTACCTTGGCCATAAAAGAAATAGAAATAAAAGTGGTAGCGTATGAGGACAGAAACCTGCTTCTAAGTTTTATTGTATGCTAACCCATACGCTCTAGCCAACAGACTAGCCACCCTCAGTTGTTAAACTGAGAGCCACATAACAATAAGAAATAGAATTTCAGATGCATAAGGTGAGCTGGGAATAAGTTGGCAAAAGGAGGCAAAGGGACAGAAGCTTAAAGAGAAATTGGTATTTCCCAAATTAAATGAAATGAGTCTAGAAAAAGATTATTTCTGGGTCTTACACTGCCTTCAGTGGCAAGAAACAGTTAATGCTTATTTTAGAAATAAACTCCTAAAGGGATGTGCCCTTGTCTGGGAGATAAATAACTATCTTGAAGTATGTGCCTGAATTATCTTTGCCCTGCATCTCAGTGGGGTTACCAAGGTATCTACAAGCTTGAATTTACCTCTTATTTTAAGTTTCCTTTTGTCAGTTGACCAACTTAACCAGTTTTCTTATGTTTCTTTTCTGTCTGCCCTCCCTGTCACTTCCATTCACAAGTATAATACTGAGACTGATCCTGCCATTTGGTAGCTTTTAAGACCATGTTTTAATGAAAGTAAAGATAAAACTGCTGTAAATAAGTAACCTCAACAATACAGTGAGTTCAAAAACAGTTATTTCTGTTTTACAACTTCAAAAACCAGTCCTAATCCTAATCATAATCCAGGGATTCAGTTTTTATTCATTTTGAAACTCTGCTCTCCCCAAGGCTGTTGCATCCCATGGGAAAGGAAGGAGGATGAGCCATGCCACATTCACACCTTATATATTGATGATGAGTCAGAAGTTACAAATATCACATCAGCTTGCATCCCTTAAGACAACATTTAGTCAGATATCCAAATCCAAAATACAAGGGAGGTCAAGGAAATATTGTCTTTTCCTGGGAAGTCATGCTTCTAGCTAGAATTCTATTGCTATAGATTAAGGGTAAAACAGATTTCCTTGGGCAGCCAGCAGTCTTTACCACATGTTTATTTTTATAAATCTGTTTATGTTAATGATTTTCTAAAATTCACTACATATATGCAGTAGTTATGTATTGCTACATTTGAAAAAATATCCCAAAACATAATGGCTTAAAACAAAACATTTATATGTATATATATATATATATATATTTTTTTTTTTTTTTTTTTTTTTCATTTTTGAGAGACAGAGAGCGACAGAGCACCAGGAAAGGAGGGGCAGAGAAAGAGACGGAGACAGAGAATCAGAAGCAGGTTCCAGGCTGTGTGCTGTTAGCACAGAGCCTGACTCAGGGCTTGAACTCATGTACTGTGAAATGGTGATCTGAGCCAAAGTCAGACGCTTAACCGACTGAGCCACCCGGGTGCCCCCAAACAACAAAACTTTTTAACAGTTTCCGAGCATCAGAATTCCAGGTCCTAGCTGGCTCTGGCTCAAGGCTTCTCATGAGGTTACAATCAGGCTGTTGGCTGGAGCTGTGTAATTTATCTAAAGCCCTTCCTCAGGTAGCATGAGTCTAAGATGGTGCACACACATGGCAGTTAGAGTCCCCAGTTCCTCACCTGCTGTAGACTAGAAGTCTCAGTTCCTCTCCACATGGGCCTTTCCATAGAGTTCACGAAACTGCCTGAGTGTCCTATGATATGGAAGCTGCCTTTGTCAAAGTAAGAGAGAAAGGCTGGAAGGAAGAGGGAAGGGGAGGAAAGTCAGGAGAGAGGAGAAAAAGGAGAAGAGGAAGAAGAAGGAGGAGAAGAGGAGGTAAGGGAGGAGAAGGAGAGAGAAGATGATGTAGAGCAGGTGAAAGAGGGAAGAAGTGGAAAAGGAAGTGAGAAAGTCTAAAATGAAAGCTATAGACTTTTAAACCCAATCTCAGAAGAGACACTCTCGCTTCTGCCCTATGCTGCTGGTCACACAGATCAACCCTGTGTGGTAGGGTACAAGGTGAGAAGGGACTGTACATGATTGTGAGTAGCAGGAGGTGTCATTACTGGGAGCCATCTTAGAGACTGGCTACTGCATCTCTCAATGTTTTGATTTTTCTCTGTGTAGTCTGTAATGAAAAATTCATTAAGTAGTGTTTTAAATATAAGATATTCAAAGTATGGTAAGATTTCTAAAAAAACCCAAATATTAGTGTCCAGATAATATTTTTAACGGAGAAGAAACCAGAATATTGGGTCGGTTTACCACAGCTAGTGGAACAATCACAGTCTTTTGCTACCAGTGAAATACATATTCCTCAATAATGCCTCATATTTCCTGATTTCATTCTTCCTTCAAATGCTAATATCATTTCTCTAACCTTCTTTGGGTTCAGTGACTGAGATACAATAAATTAATTTGTTCTAAGTTATTAATGGGTTCCTTTCCTTAAAAACAAAACAAAACAAAACAATTATTTTCATGTGAAGTAGTTATTTTTAAAGATCTTTAAAATATTTAGCCAAAATCCATACAAAGGGTATATCAAGTGATTTTTTATGTTATGTTATTTACTTATTTATTTTAATTTATAGTTTATTATGTTTCCTTTCAGTGGTGGAAAGATCCTTTGGCACCTTGCATATCACACAAATCTGCCTAGATTAATATCAGCTTTGTCATTTGTCTCATTTGTGATGGAGGGTAATGAGGTCTCACTGGAACGTGAATTATACTGTCTTTAATCAGGACATAACAGGTAATATTGTTTCTAAGATACAAAACAGTACTGGAAATCAGCAGACTTGATTCTAGTCCTGACTATACCATGAAGTAACAGGGGATACAGGGGATAAGTCATTTAACTTTTGGTGGCATCAGTTTCCTCATTTTTGATTAAGGACTTTAGTGTAGTATAGTCATTCCTTAAGATGACTTCTAGACCTTAATTCTTTTCAATGATTATGATTTTTGGCCCCTGAACTTCCATTTTATCAATGTCAAAATATGGCAAGAGATAGTTGTGTTATATGGATGAATACAATAAAGAATGTTGACAAAGTCACATAGAAATTATTTCTCAGTCCCAGATTATGCAAAACCCTGTACTCTCCACAGCTCACCATTTTCATTTGCAAAGTAAGGATTGATCTTTAATCCTTTTCTGACCAACTTGATAGGTGGACTTACAAGGAACTAATAAAACTGAGTCTGAATAAAGTTCAAGTACTGAATGATTAATAGTGAACTGGGAAAAATACAGGCCTAGTGGGGGCAGGCCATTTAATGTTCTAAATAAAATTCCGAGAGAAGTATTATCTATTTCCTCTTTTCTCAAGTTTACAGACCTCTGTCTACATTATAGCAGAGTCTGAGAAAGTTGAAAAAAGTACTTGCAGGATTTTTCCTGCTTAATCTGGTGTCCAAATACTTAATATTGAACTTGACCTTAACATAGAAGGTATTAAAACCAGATTTAGCTCACATTGAAGAATATTTTTCAACCTGTCTCTTTTCTTTGCACTCACCTCTTCTCCATCTGCTCACACATTTTCTTCACACTTAGTGTGGCTGCGTTTTTTTCCTAAAGCCACTGTACTAGTAATGGTCTTTCTAAAACCCTGTATCCCATCTAACTCTCCACTGTTTTTGAATTTGTAATCTCAAGCCATTTACCTCTGCCCTCATCATCCTGGTTACTATTCTTTAATTTCTTCATCACTTCTGTTGCAATTTATTTACACTTCTAATTTCATTACATGAGTTGTTAAAGTTCTTCATGGCACTTGTTTATATTAAAGGTCTAATTATGCTGTGTGGCACAGGTTGCCCATTCAGACTCAAGTTCTCTTATGGCACTTGCCACTTTATCCTCTGTTAGAGAACTGATATTGTTTCAAGATTACATCTTAGAGACTTTATAAATTATTCTGAGAAGGGTGATGGACAGCAGATCAGGAGACCTGGTTTCTATCCCAGGTTTTACCAACACAGATCACTTTGGTGTATTTCTTTCAAGTTCACTCCAACAACACTTACTGAATACATATAACGAGCTAGGCTCTGTACTTAAAGTTCGGGATATAAATATAAATGACTGTTCCCTGACCTACGGACACACATGTAAAGACAGGATGGAAACAGAATGCAAACGAACAATGATGGAGTCTTGTTCTAAGGACCACAGTAGCATAAGAAAAGTACAGATACAGTCTAACTGTAGAGTAGAAAGCTCTCAAAGAGTAGGTCACAAATGACCTGAGATATCATTTGTAGATGAGCAGCAATTTGTCAAGCAAAAGGAAAGAAAGAGATAAGACAGGGTAACATATGCAGGAATTAGAACAAGTTGTAATTTCTTGTCAGGATGAATAAATAATACAGATTGCTGAGTCCTCCTGCAATCAACTTCACTGAAACTAGAGAGGAAAAAGAGAAGCATGAACTTTAGAAACTATACAGAAAAAAAGGCAGATGGGTATCTTGACTTAGTATGTGTTCTTGAAGTGAAATAGGGAAGGATGTCTGCAGCTGAGATCTAGGGGAAACAGTAGAAACTCTCCATCCTTTTGGGAGGAGAGTTTTTAAGTTCAGCTCTTACCACCTCCTGGAGTTGCTGTAGAAGAGTCAGTACAGGCTGCTCTTTCACACAGAAATCATTAGCCAGGGCAGTCCTTTGGATTGGGGTGGAATTAGAGTCTCTCAAAGCCTTACTAAGATGAGGAGGTGATGTCAGCTGCTCAGGATGGCCTTTCTACTCCCTCCCTTCCAAGCACACAAGTCCGTGTCAAGAAAGCCTTCAGATTTTCAGAAGGTTCAGGCAGATTACAACCTACTTACCTCCTTATAATTTGCTATTTCCTGATAGTGAAAAAGTGAGCCCCTGACTAGAGCTTTTCTTCCATACTTGTGCCTGAGATTCTCTGCCTTATAGTTCATCTCATTATCTTTTCACTCACCTAGAAGGACCCAGATTGACGTGTGAATTTTTGCACCTCCCCACCACACATTAGAAGACATAGGAATGACACAGAGAAGTTAACTTCTTCCCCTAAGGTCACAAGGCTGGACAGTGACAGTGCTGGGCAATGGACCAGGGAATCTGATTCCAAGGCCCATGTTATTATACATGTATTACACATATTAACATATGCAGCCTTCTGCGTAAGGAGAAAGCAGGCACATGTAAAAGCTTCTTATATATGTACATTAAAGCACAGCCTCAGAGAGATGACCTCTTAAGCTATCTGTTAACCACTTGGGCATATTTGAACATCACAGCATTTATGCGTGGCAGGGTCTATGGGAGCTTCTCTACTGCAATCCAGGAGAAGGAATTAAGTAGCTACTACAACAGGGGAGACACTTGGCCTCTAAGTTTGGACATCACTTTTTGAAGAAAATCAGCCGTATATTAAATTCTCAGGGAAAGAATAATAAGGAAGGAATTAAGCCTTCTAAAGAGTCCATGCACTTAAACTTATTCCAGAAGCATCAAGGAAACACAAGGTTGAATGTAACAAGCTGCAATGCTTACCATCCTCTCTTTTATATAAATTAGGGAATTAGGATAAGATACTGACATTAGGGATGGTGTTCTCAGAATGAAACATGGATTAGGTATGAAAACAGAAGGTAATTTGGAGCGTATGGCAAACCAATATCCAGTTCCACAGTGAAGCAGTCTTTATAAACAGGAAATCATCTAAAATACCAAATCCCTCCTGACTCCATAGGAGGGCACAAAGGGTCTAAGAAGATAGAGGAAGAGGGATTTGGAGGTTTTACATAAACACTTGAGGCAATGGGATGCAGGAGAAAGCATTCTAAAGGAAATTTGCTGCTGAATCTGTAGGTATGAAAATAGCCATTTTGAAGCAGAGCTTGTCCAAGCCTGTGTCAATCAAATTTTTCCTGGCCATCTGCCTAGGGACTGTGTGCCAGGTTCATGGATTGTTTAAGACAGTCCTAACCTTTAAGTCATGAGTCAAAGGAAGCAGGAAAACCTCTATAAACAATCTCAGAAAATGAAAATACAAGATATTGTAACTAAATGTAGATTTTGTCAAAGAGGAAAGTGTCCCACATCCGCCCTTGACTTAAAGTAATAATTGTTGAAGAAAAATGGAGTTATAGCCTCAGGTTGAGATGCCTGATATCCAAATGTGTGGGCACAAGAGCCTGTGTGTTTGATTCACAGTTTTTCTGTGATCCAGACCATTTCCCTGCTATTAATCTGAAGTTAACATACAACTCACAACCTCTGCTGCAGGCATAACTTACCTTGTTTGTTGTTAGTTCTTTTTCTCTAAGAAATCAAAGCAGGTCCAGAGGTTTCCTCACTTCAGTGCTTCAGGCGTTCCTGGAGCTCTCACCAGGTATTTGTACTAAACTCCATCCCCACTAAATATGACTCTCCCTTTCCCTTCGATCATCCCACCCCTTAGTTTCTGGTCAGATGTTTTCTAAACTGCCCAATCTGAGTCACTTTTAGCACTCAACAAAGAAAGGGAATATAGTTTGTAAATTGTGGCCACTGATTCCTCTTTTTGTTCACTATCATTGCAGTCCGCCCATGATTGGATGGATGTGATGGAGGTTAAAGGCAAAGGTCAGAATTCTTGCCCAACCAAGTTGCTTTAGTAAGGATTTCTCAGAAGGAGGCTGATTCAGTTGCGGGGGGGGGCCGCGGGCCCCCCCCCCTTTTTTTTTTTTTTTTTTTTTTTTTTTAACAAGGACTTCCCTGAACTGGGAAGTTTCTCAGCATTCAGCTCCATTCAGTCCAGCAATTATTGAGATTAGTAAACTTATATCATATGTCAAATACCATGATAGCCACTTAAAGACTAAAAACATAAAAACAGCATACTGACTCTTCAAGTTATGATCTTCTAGTAGGGGAATGAGTGATGCAAATAATTATAAGATAAGGCATAATCCAATAAGTTCTGTAATATAGGAGAGATGTGGAGGCACTGAGGGAAACAGGCTTCTTTATACTGAGAAAATCTGGCAAAGATTTTTAACAAAGATAGAAAAAAGGGAAGATTGGGTAGGGTAAGCAGAGAAAGAATGGGAGGTAAAGAACATTCCAAAAAGAGTGGAAATTATAAATACAAATACTGAAGTTTGTTCATGTGTGTTTGAGAAACAGAAAATGGTCCAAGTGATTGACTTATGAAGGAAAATACAGAGAAATGACTGGGGGCCACCTGATGCGTTTACCCTTGTCCTATGGCCTTGAGCACCCCAGTTTGGAATTGAGTTTCTCAACTGGTCCAGTTTGTGTTTTAGTCTAGCTTCTGTGAGTTGTGCACCTGTCTAATGAAGTGGCCCTGGCTAAGTGATTCCTGGAGTCTTTTCTCACCTAAGGCTCATTGGATTATGCAAGTGTCATGGTGGATGGAGAACACTACAAGTTGTTTTCTTCGGGATCAATAGTTTTCTTGATGATCTTTTTGTTCAGAGTTGTTGACTGAGAAAGAATTCTTAAGGTAGATCTATAGTCTGAGCTTAAGTTTTCATTTATGTGTGAACAATTATTTTGAGCAGTCACTTATCCAATACATATTTAACTGCTTTTACATACCAGGATGTGTTCTAGGCAACAGTAGTAGAATCAGAGAGGCAAATCTCCTGCCCTCTGAGGACCTGTATTGCATGCATTTGAAGAAAAAAATAGAATGATTATTGGGATTGCAGCATAACTTCACTAAAATGTTATTTTTATGTAACCTTGTCTATAAATTCTCATAAGTTTAGTATCTTGAATTATAAAATGTGTTTAATAAAACCTGATTAAAACATGAGGTTTTACTGAGTTTTATATTCACCATAGATGCAAAATATTTTGCATGCTATGGAGTGTTTTACAAGACTAAGTTATAACTAATAACAAGGTTACTCTAATTTTTCTGTTTTTCAGGACTTCTTACCCTGGCACACTATGGAAATACGATGCAAAGTATATATTAAATTCACAAAGGTAATTATTTTTAATAAAGGTAAAAATGAAGAACTGTGAGGTAGAATCTCATGCAGGTGTCTAACATAGCATAGTGGGTTCTGAATTATTAATGTGATGAGAATCCAACTGTTATCTCACATGGTTCAGTCTGCGCCTTAAGGCAATAGCAGAAAGGATAAGATATTGAGAAAAAAATAAGGAGGATAAATTTAGTATACTTGAAAGAGATTTAAGAAAAAATAAGAAGGATAAATTTAGTATACTTGGAGCCTAATTAAGTATGATGACTTGAGGGAGAAAAAAACTTAGGGTGGTTATGAGCCACTATGCTAATGGTAGCATCATTGATCAGTGTAGAGAATACAGGAAGAAAACCAAACTTAGGGTTCAACAATATAATTTCAGCTCAAGCCACTTTGAGTGTTAAATGCCATATTAATATCTATTGTTACATAACATGATCCAAAATTTTAGCAACAACAAACAACAAATATTTGTTAATTCACACATTTTGTGAGGTTCAGGAATCTGGAAATGGCTTAGGAGAGTGATTCTGTCTCAGTCTGTCAGGAGTTTGCAGTAAAGCTGTGGGGCAGGTCTGTGCTCGAGTTCCAAGCTCCTTCATGAGGCTATTAACAGATAGGTTCAGTTCTCATCATGAAGACCTCTCTATAAGACTGCTCCTAACATGCTTTTCTTCAGGGAAAATGATCAGAGGAAGAGGAAGAGGAGAGATAACTCAAGACAGAACCTACAAGATTTTTAAAAAAATTTTAAATGTTTATTTTTGAGAGAGAGAGTGAGACAGAGCATGAGCAGGGGAGGTCCAGAGAGAGGGAGACACATAATCAGAAGCAGGCTGCAGGCTCTAAGCTGTCAGCACAGAGCCCGACGCGGGCCTTGAACCCACGGACTGTGAGATCATGACCTGAGCTGAAGTTGGATGCCCAACAGACCGAGCCACCCAGGTGACCCAGAACCCACAAGAGTTTTTATAATCTTACTCTCAGAAATGACATGCCATCACTTCTGCTATAAGCTATTGATCACAGAGACCAATCCTGAATATAGTGTTGAAGGGAACCACACAAGAATGAACAGATCAGGAAATAAGCATCATTTTAGATGCTGCCTACTGTAATTCAGTTAAGGATGTTCAGAAGACTGATAAATTAACAGATGAGATACTGTGAAGGGCAGGGAAGATCAGGGTTAGAGGTGGAGATTTGAATATTTTTGGCATATGGGTGGCAATTAAAGCCCTGAGTTTAAATGAGATGGCCAAGTCAAAGATAGTAGACCAGTCACTCTCACAAGAGTGTATACAAGCCCCACTGCCCATTCCAAGTGAGCCAGAAGAGTGGGGGCGATGGCAGAGTGCAATTTCTTCAAATCATTATTATAGTTTTAAAAAGGCATTTCCAGAAATTCTGTCTGACCTTACCTACCTACATAAGCTATCACCTTTGGGAATCTGTTATATTCACTTATTTGTCTACTTAACAAATATTTATGGAGAACCTAATACATATATTACATATTGGCAAAAAAGTTGGTGTATAATAGAGACTTGAAATTTGTCATTAAGGAAGAAAAGATCATAAATAATGTCTCTCAATTGAAGAGCATTTGGGTGCAAGTAGAGACAGAGCAGCTCCTGAAAGAGACTGAAAAGTTTATGAAAACAAGAAGAAAAGTGGATTCCATAAGTCAAATAAGTAGAGAATTTTATGAAGAAAAACATGGCAATGAAATTTAGGGTAAAACTTAACAAATAACAAATAAGTAAGAGACAAGGAAGGAATAACAAAGAATTAACAAAAAACAAGGAACTAATCAAAATGAAAAATATCTTAAATACATATAATGGAGATCATAAAAGACAACTCTTTTAACATTCTCTTTTAACATTCTTGATAGTTTGATCATTGCATACATGAAACTTGTCTATCTTCATTCATTGTCCAAATGACGCATCATCTTAGACCAAACCAGGTAGAATCTTGAAGCAGAGAGAGTCAAGTTTTAGTGTCCACCATTTCCTGTTAGTAGTGAGCTTGCTCTTTTTTTTTTAATCTTATCCACTCTTTTAGAATAAAATTTTATTAAATTTGACCCCTAGGAAAACAGCCTGTATGCAGTGCCTCCTCTACTGTAGAATATTCTTCCAAGAAAGAACATTCTCTTAATTTAAACAGATACATTAAGTAACAATTTACTATTTATTTTCTTTTATATTTCACAAACCTTGAATGTTAAATGCCACTAATTTGTTTACTTAACAAAGTTCTTAACTTTTCCCCTTGACTCTCTCTGACTCCCAGACCAATGCTGATCATTCTTGGAACCAAAGCCAGAGTAAGCCTACTGGAAAGCAAAGTTAGATCATGGTTCTTCCTTTCAACAAACCTTACTCCTTTCTTAGGACTACCAGTCAATTTGAACTTTATCTTTTACTCTAGGATTTTGACTGTCTTTTTTTTCCTATAGTTTTTTAATGTTTATTATATTTTTGAGAGGGAGAGAGAGAGAGAGCGCGCAAGTGGGGAAGGGACAGAGAGAGAAGGAGACACAGAATCCAAAGCAGGCTCCAGGGTCTGAACTGTTAGTGCAGAGCCCGACGACCTGGGGCTTGAACTCAAGAACCCTAAGATCATGACCTGAGCAGAAGTCCGCTGCTCATCCAACTGAGCCACACAGGTGCCCATGACTGTCTTTATAGTAACAGCATGTTTTAGCACCAGAGAAGAAAATCATCCTTCCTTGTGTATATAAGCAGCATGTTGACTTGTCCTTCAGAGAAGTGAACTGTATTTTACTACCAGCAGATATAGAGACTGATGGCTTCTGATTTATACAAATAAGCTATATCATATACATTAAACACAAGATATTGACCTCCATTTATCAATGTATTTTTAATGTTAAAAATATAGAGCTATGATCATTTTACTTCTTAATTCCTTTTACCATTCATAGTTTCTTCCTGTCATCAGTCATATTTATTCACATTAATAACACTTTGGTTTAATTAAAGCAGCCTACAATACTTTAAATAAGAACCTATTTTCAAAAGCACTTACTAGTATTTTTTTGGGGGGAATAGAAGCTATTAATGTGCTAGAGGTAATAGGAAATATGGTGGCTAATACACAATATATAACCTTTAGTCTACATCTATTCCAATTAAAAAAATAATTATTATATTGCATCATCCCACTAAGAATAGTGGTAATATTTTCCAGTGTCTTGATGTCAATAACAACTTATATACACATATTTTTATAAATATATTTTGTAAAGCTATTCTGGTGCTCAAGTTGGACTAAAAGACCCTCCTCAGAAGTGAAAACTGCAATTTCACCATAATGAAATCACTAACACTGTTATGTGAATTTGTTCATCACATATTTCCCAGCATGACATCTGAGTAGGTTTGACTAGAAGGAAATTTACTTCAGACTTATGAGTTATGGTTCAGAGGCAAACCCATGAGGGAATCCTGGGTCCCAGAAGACAGTCTAAGGCTACCAGGCCCCTGATTAATCTCAGCCTATGGGCCATATCTCCTACTCCATCCATCTCCCTCCTCAGCTATATTTCCTAATATATAAACTCGACCACTTCTCCATTGTGAAATCTATGCCAATACCTGTTCAGAAACTCCTCAACATGTCCATGAAAGTTCTGCTGCAGTTTCTAATCTCATTCACTCTACGCTCTAATCATACTGGACCTGTTCACTAGTTTTGAAATATGCAGTGTGTGTTTCTAGGTTCTTCTTGATACATTTCCTTTTGCTTGAAATGCCTTCTTCCTATGCCTCAAAAACAAAACAAAACAAAGCAAAGCAGAACAAAACAAACAAACAAAAAAAAACCCTTAATCTTTTCTTTGCAGTTTTAAAAACAATGTTTATTAAGGTAAAATTCAGACCAAGCTACCTTAAATCATTTCCTGGAACAAGGTAAAGGCATAAATAAATAAAATGCAGAATAGTTGAAGCAAAAAAAATAAATAAATCTTCCATTTTCACTACTTAGACATATACTGAAATGCTAACAATGGCTGTTGATTTCATCCTTTTTCTCCCTTCTGAGATTTGTTTTTTTACACAGTTATTATGGTATAATGTATATTTTATTTTTGTTTTCATGTAACATTAGACTGGGTGTTTTCTGTGTTATCACGAGGACTTCATAAACATCGTTTTATGATTTCATTTCCTTCATGGAGTGGCTAAGCCAGGTTTCAGCCATCTTCAAGCACTCAGTATACTCCCTGTAAATTATCATCTTTCCATGAGGAGGCTTACTCATGCCCCCTTCACATCCTTTAAAGAGGGGGGTAATGATGCTAGATTCTCTGTGCCCTACAGTTCTTGCCTCTACCCCTTACTATGAGGCAGGGCAATAAGACTCTGGAAGGAGCCTTCTTCCAAACTTGGGAAAGAAAATATGGATTTTCTTAAGCTTTTGATTTTTTCTAGGTTAATTTGAAACTTACAAATAAATTATAAATATAGTTCAAAGAGTTTCCATACACCATCTTCCAATTTGCTATATTTAGTAACTTCCATTACCAGAGAATATGTATTTACCTTATTAACCTCGGCAAAATATATTAACTAATACAATCATTTTTTCCCAGTAATGCTTTTTTTTTTTTTTTTTTTTTTTTTTTTGCTGGTTCAGTCTGACTCAGGATCTCATGTTCTCATGTGGATTTAATTGTCATGTACTGTCATTTCCCCTGATCTGTCAGAGTTCTTCAGCCTTGTCTTTCATGACATTTTTTCAAGCTTTCACTTTAAATTTTCCATGTCACTTTTGAAGGGTCAGTTAGTATGTAGAATGCTTTTCAGCTTGAGGCTGTCTATTGTGTCTCATTAGAATGAGACTGCATATTCATGGGAAGAATACAACAGTCAGTGTGTCCTCAGTGCATCATTGCACAGGGTACATGATGTTGATATGTTTTACTGGTGATGTTATCCTCAGGCACTTGACTGAGCTAATGTCTGACAGGTGTCTGCATTGTAAATTTCCTTTTTTTTTTTTTTTTTTTAGATTTATATCCAAATTAGTTAGCATATAGTGCAACAATGATTTCAGTAGATTCCTTAGTTCCCCTTACCCATTTAGCCCAGTTTTTACCTTTGCAATCACTAAATATTGGAGGAAACATGCTTTGAGATTTTTCAAATATTATGTTTCTGCTTAAATTTTCACTTACTCCTTTCAGCATTCACCAATGAATCTTGCCCAGGAAATTTATATTTATATAAATATAAATATAAAGTTTATTTTATTTTAATATAAAATATTAAATTAATATATATTAAATATATTAAATAAATATATTTATTTATTATATATTAAATAAATTAAATAATATATATTAATATATAATAATATAAATATTATTTATATTTGCTTATTATTTTGCTTATTTATTATTTATATACTTATTAATTTGGATTATTTTGCAAGGGAGACTTGTCACAACTTGACATCCCCTCATTTGCTTAATATTTTCTTTGTATAAGTACAAACGCATGGATATTTGTTATTATTATTATTTTTTTTAGTATTTCCTTACATGCTGGCATTGTAAGATGCCCCAGACTTGGCTTTATTTCCCTTGCAGAGCCCTGCAATCAGCCTGTTCACTATGGAGCTATGTTGTGTAAGGAGTGTATTTGCCACTTGTACTAAAGAATGGTATTAGAAAAAAGATGTGCAGGTGTGCTCATTGCTGTATTAATGCTTCTGTATTAGGAGACACACATACACACACACACACACACTCACACATACACACACAAATAATGCCTATACAAATCTGCATTTGGTTCTATATCTGAGTGTGTATGAGTGATTTTAATGAGCCTACTGATAACTTTTGACTGTTGTCTAACATCACAGGCATTATTCTGGCTTCCAGCCTTTCCTTAATTATAACTTGTTTCTCCAGCATTAAAAAACCATATCTCATTCTTTATAAATTTATTTTATTTTATTTTATTTTATTTTAATTTTAATCTATCTACCTACCCTTAGAATGCATATAAAGTAGTTTCAGAATTCATAACTATACACCTATGAGAAACAAATGTACCAATGAGGATACACTGTTGGTGATCAGTTCTTTTTTGCCTTTAGCCTTACATTATCCTTCCTTAATCATATTTCTAACTTAAATGGCACATTCTCTGTGAGGGCTTCTCCCAGGCCCATGACCATTAAAAAGCACCACCAATGACTCTTCTGCTTCTGCTCTCAGGGAGATTAGAGCACAATTTCCTAAGTATCCTGCTCACCCTAAGAATGTTGACATGAAGGAAACAGTCTCTGCTCTCAAGAAGCTTATTGCCTCAAAGCTGCTTAGTACCTGTCTGTTTGCTCACAGTACTGGATATTGTGGCTACAACATGCTGTCTGGCATGAGAAAGATTTTAGCAAATGTTCTTTCAGTAAGTGAATGAATGAATGGATATTCTGTGTAAACAGGAAAGAAAAGTCTGGAAGGACTTATTGGGGCTAAAAACAAGGAGCTGTTTGATGGTTAACCAGGTTAGCACTGGCTTTAGAGTAGCACATGCTCAGAATTAAATCCTATCTCTGCCTTTTACTCCCAGATATCTACACTTAGGATGCATGAGAGTATTAGAAATAATTGCAGGCAGAAGGTAATTGAGAAGACCATGTACATGCAAGCAAATTACACAGTGGTTTTTGGAAAACCAAGACAATGTTGGTGCTAGCAAAATATCTAGTCAGTATATGGCAGGTGAAGTTGTTGCCATCATTCAGAGATGGAAACACAATGTTAAAAAAAATCTGAGCTACAACATATGGATATTTGTTTTAGTTCATTTGAAACTATTAGATTTGAGTATTGAATTTGAGATTTTTTTTTTTCTGTACAAGAATAAATAGACTCTTTAAATCTGCTCTACCACACCAACCAACCTGTAACCTCAGAGTCATTTTAGACTTGCTGGCTATGACTGATGTGAAAATTACATTTGTGAAGTGGCAAGCAGGGCCACTTTGAAAGCACAAATTAGTGTGTTCCCTTTCAATTTAAATTCCTTTCACTCTCACTATACTTGGGCACAAACTTGCAGTCCCTTCTCTGAGTGGATAAGAGAGCTGCTGGTTCAACAGCACGTATTTTCAAATTTTAATTACTCATTGAGTATACATCAATAAAATGTTTCTTAAGGTGTTCTTGTGACCAGTTAAGAGGGCTGAAATCACCAGATCCATTTTGAAAATACCATATGTTCCCTTATATTTATAGCATTTTGTGAGAATGCATTTTATTGAATAAACATCCAAAGGCTGTGGGTCATTTTCTTAATATAGATCTATTTCCACAGCTCTGTTTTCTCCATCAATCCTCATCATGGTGTCATAAACCTTGAAGTGATAAACACACTCCAGAAAGACCAGAGGACATGGCTTCTTCAGCAGTGTCTATTCCAAAGCATAAATGTGGTAAGGACATATTGGAAGCATATGAATCTTCTAATGCCCTACAAAACCAATCACTCTTCTCACCATGAGGCAAGGGTCAGCCTTGTATCTATTTTATCTAAAGATAACTTTAAGGATTTATAATGAGGTTATAATTTATAATCTCTGATTTTTATCTTTGCATAATACCCTGAACAATTCAAGAATGAATTGCAGAGAGTGTATGTGCAAATGTGTGGACAAGTTTAAGAGGACCTGTTGGGATAGTGCAGACTCATGGTTAGCAGCAGCAAAGCTGTTATCAAGCTTGTGCCCAGAAGGTTGACAGCAGTGGTTCTCAAAGCCTGAACCTTGGAACAGCAGAATTAGCATCACCTGGGAACTTCATAGACATGCAAAATTTCAGGCTCCACCCCTGAATCAGAAACTCTGAGGTTGGAGCCCAGCAACCTGTGTTTTAACAGGTGATTCTGATGCATGCCAATATTTGAAAAATAGTGGACTAGAGTAAACAGAGGTACCTGGTGCTCAGAAATGGAGAGAATCATGTCAAACAACATGCCTTGAGAGGCATAGTGACTTTTAACTGAGGAATTTAACTCAGAGTAAGCTGAACAGAAGTACAGGTTTGCCCGGGCCAGCTGAGGCTTATACAAACTCTTGTACAAGTATAATCTTTGGTAGTGTCTCTTTCACTCTCAAATATGTCCCAATTTGGAAGAAAAATTATGTGATCTTCCCAACCTAAGTTATGTCGCAGCAAGAACCAGGGGAACAAATATCTAAACTTTCTTCATTCTCTGTCTCTCATGTTTTGGCAGGATCTTCAGTACCCAAACCCTTTTGAAGTCCCAGTGGCAAATGAACTGTGTAGATATAATTCATGCAGGTCAACTAGAATGGACAAAAAGCAAAGTAGCAAAGGATAGAAAATGGAATTGGAATGGCAAGTAGAAGCTATTTATCACATTTGGTGCTTGTTTTCTTTATTGATTTCAGAGAAAACTAAAGAGATGATGTAGTCATTTTATTTTTTTACTTAACTTCTTTCTTTATTCTTTTAGTGAACCCTCAATAGATGTCACTCCTTTTCCCCAGCAAATTATACACTTCTATAGTTTCTACTGAATTTCTTTTGTCCTTCCACTAATGAAATTGAGAAGCCAAGACAGGAGCTAAATAATAGAATGTTCCCCCAAGTGCACTTCTTTTACATTAAATTTGTCCCGCTTTAACTCTGATATCCTCAAAATCCAGCTGTTAAATTCCTTTCTTATTGTTTAATGAAAGAAAGTATAAGATTGTAACCTCCTTACTATAGATGCCCATGTCTTGTCATGGACTTGAGTTAGGAGCTGCAATGTTTTGATTTGGTTAAGTTCTTTTAGATAATTTAGATAACATTTATTCATTCAAATGTAGATTTGATATTAGCTATGGCTTCCTCCTCCCTCTTAAATATGAGAGTGAACTTGGTTTAAATTCCATTTTCTAACCCTATAACAATCCAAAAGTTTGTCCATTGTTTCTATCCATTCCCCAGATTGGCTTTCTTCTCTTTATCTTATCCATCTTTCTTTTGTGTTGTCTCAGTTCAACCGACAATAACCTTAGGTGCAGAATTCTGTTTTCATGCTGTTATTATTGATTTTTATTTTTAAGTTGTTTTTAATGTTTATTGATTTATTTTGAGACAGAAAGAGAGCACGTGGGGGAGGGGGAGTGGGGGAGAGAGAGAATTCAAAGCAGGCTCTGTACTGTCAGCACCGAGCACCATGCGGGGTTCCATCTCACAGATCATGAGATCATGACCTGAACCAAAATCAAGAGTTGGAAGCTCAACTGACTGAGCCACCCAGGTACCCCTACTTTTGATTTTTTTGAAGACTCTTACTTAATATTGAGAGGTGAGGGCATCACACATCCCTCCCCCACAATGTATGTAGCCTTATCACAGTACATTCTGTTTTATTCTATAGTGCACAGCACTGTCTAAATTGGTATTGTTCACTCAATTATTTTGTAATATTTACATTACTATGTTATAAACTATGAGGACATTCTTGTTCTGTTTTGTTTGTTGCTATTGTCCTGTACCTAGCACATGGTAAATGTGCAACAAATGGTAGCTGCATGAGTAGCCAGCTGAGTAAGTGGATAGATGAGTAATTGAATGACAGCACATGCATTTCACCGCTTTACTTTTCCCCACTAATCTTCCTATCACTTCCTATCACTTTAGATTCTTCTTTCTCTTCATGCACCTCATCTTTGCCCTCTTCCTCTCTCTCCCCTCACCTCTTTCTTCTCCCTCTCATAGTCCTCCATCTTTTCCTCCTCCAAAGAAATATCCTCTATCTTCCACAAATAGACACTTACAAAATTTGTATATTTTTTTCTTTAAAAAGTTAGGCTTCCTCTCAATAGAATTCTTGTGAATACAGTTTTATCCCTTATGCAGAAAATATGCATTGAGCACCCATTCTGTGTCAATACTGTACTAGGTAATGGGAGCACCAAGAGGGGCAGGGCAGACATACTTGTTATTCATGTGGGATCTCAACATGGTGGGGAGGAGAGATATTAATCAAATGATCAATTATTCATTTGAATCATTATTACAATCTCAAATTAGTGCTATGAAGAAACGTGATAAGGAACCATGAAAACATATTATAGGGGAACCAGATATACTCTGGAGATTTAAAAAAGGCTTCCCAAGGCAGTGAATTTGAACTCAGAAAAGAAGTAATAGAAGTTTATGAAGAAAGGGGCCCCTGGGTGGCTCAGTAGTTTAAGTGTCTGACTCTTGGTTTCAGCTCAGGTCATGATCTCACGGTTTGTGAGTTTGAGTCCTGCTGTCAGCCCAGAGCCCGCTTGGGACTGATTCTCTGTCTTCCCCTCTGCCCCTCCCCTGCTCTCTCTCTCCCTCTCTAAATAAATAAATAAATAAATAAATAAACAAACAAACAAACAAACAAACAAAAAAGCAAACTTCAGAAAGAAGTTTACTACACCAAGAGAGGGTGAAAGTATTCTTAGAGGGAACAGCACTTGCAAAGACTCTCATGTAGGAGGGAATATGGCTTATCCTAAAAATTAAAAGACTGGTGGCAGTAGGAGTACAGTGAGCAATAGAGTTAGAAAAAAACAAGTTCACGCAAAATTTTGAGATCAAATTTCATATTTTAACCTATCTTTACAGCAAAAGAACATTCTATAAGAGTCAAAATATGGGCTCTTAAACTAAAATGCTTCTTCGGGTACAGTACAATGTAAGGAACAGATTTGAAGGGATCATAAATAGGTGCATAGAAACTACTTAAGAAACTTCTGCAGTTGTCAGGTGAAATGTGATGGCTGCAATGATTTACAGAGATAGAGAGGTGGACAGATTCCAGCAATATTTCCAAAGGAAAATAAACATGACCAAATGAGGATTTTACCTCTAATGTGGGACACTTCCTGAAATTGTGGGATCCAGAGAACATAGAGTTGTTTATAACAGCCACTCTGAAAGCAGCAGTGACCTTAAGCTGAAGGACATTGCATCTCAAGGGTAACATCACAAGCCCTAGTTTTCCATTAATGGTGCTAGTTTTTACCTGTTTTCCCAGGATAATATAATACAGCATTTAAAACATGAAAAGGTATAAAAATAATAGTTATTGCCTAAAATTATCATTCATATTAAGACATTTTCCACAAATTTAGATTATGTGAGCATCAAATAGATGGTAATTGCAAAATTAGTAATTAATTGATTAGATAAATAATTTGGTTCATTGGGAAATTAGCTTGATAATTGGTAGGCTATTTGGAAGATAGCTCATTTGATTGGAATGGGAACAAACCATAAATAATGGAAGGTATGCATTGGTCAGAAGATGGGCTTTGGAGTGAGACTGTGCATTGTGTAGCTTGCTGGTACAATTATTTGCTATGATTGATATCAGATGTAAGAATATTTCTTATCCTCTATGAGTTCAGTTTCCTCATCCATAAAATATGATGATAAGACTATCCCTCATTCATTTATTGCTTAGCACAGTAATTCACAACATTTATGCACTCAATATTATCATACCCTAGAAACTGGTCTTTTTAAGTGAAAGTATTTATATTTCTCTAGCTTAATTTCTCTGTTGGTTAAGTTTCAAGTCAAAAAGGAAGGAAATCCTGGTTGTGGCCTCTAATTAGTTAGATTCTGTTGAATTAATATAATATAATATAATATAATATAATATAATATAATATAATATAAATGTACCCACAAAGTCCTTCCTATGACAGTTGTTTTAACCTTTCTTCACCTACTTTATACACTGAATGTATACACAGAACAATAAATAAATTTATTTGGCTGTAAATCACTATGCATGTATAATTACTGTAACCAAAAGTTTGGGAAGAAGCATGACCCAGGGTTGTAACACATAGCTTGGCAGACAGACTATCTTAGTCCTTACATAAGCAATTTCTTTGCTGCCAGAACCTGCTAGGCTCCTAAGAGAGAAACCTGAATTATAGTAAAAGCCAGGCAACACAGTCAACAGAATTAGGTGAATTAGATCTGGGACTGTTGAGCTCTGCCTTGCTCCAGTTATCATTTCCAATATTCTTCTGTCTTTGACTCACTTTGGTTTGCCACTGCTGACATTTTAACTGTGCAGTCGAGTCTCAAATTATGTTACATACCTGATCAATACCTTCACGTGGCTTTCCAACTCACTTAGCATAAAGGCCCAAATCCTCATTGTAGCCTGCAAAAAAGGCCCTTTATGATCTCCTCCCACCTACTCTTCCTTTATCTCTCCAACTTTATCTCTTACCACTCCCCCTTTTGCTCATTTCACCCACATTGGCCTTCTTGCTGAGCCATGAACATATTCCCAACACAGAGAATGTTTACGTGTTGCTCCTTTCTCTATAATGTCTTTGACCCAAATCAATGCGTAGCTGAATCCCAGCAATAGAGATTATGTTTTTCTTATATCAAGTGTGGAAGACAGAATAATGTCACTCCTCCAAGGCATCCACAATGTAGTCCCCAGAACTTGTATATATCTTACCTATAATGACAAAAGAGACTTTGTTAGAATGAGCAAATTAAAGATTTGAGATGAAAAGAGTATTCTGTATTATACAGAAGGGCACATTTATAATCATAAGGATCTTTATAAAAGGGAGGCAAGAGGGTCAAATTTGGAGAAAAGGCAATAGGATGAGGAAAACAGTGCGAGAGAATACTATGTGATAGCGAGCCATAAGCAGAGTAATGAGGAGAGCCTATAGAAACTGGAAAAGTCAAGGAAATGAATTCTCCCCCAGAGGCTCAAGAAAAAATACAGCTGCCAACATCCATTTTAGGACTTCTGACATCGAAACTGTAATACAATAAATTTGTGTTGCTTTAAGCCAATAAGTTTGTGGTAATTTGTTACAAGAGTCATAGGAAATGAATATATCAAGTTCTCCCTGATAGCCTTTTTAGTGTAGGATTGAGCCATGTGATTAGTTCTGCCCAGTAGGCTGTGAGCAGGAGATAGGAATGACCCTTGGGCAAAAACATTTAAAAGCTGACGTATGACTTTCTCACCTGTCTTCCCACAGCACAGAGACATCTAAGGTTGTGTGCTCCTGTGTAGCCCAAACTAGATGGAGCTGCCATCAGCCTCCAGGCCAATGTGGAACAGAGCACCTTACCCACGCTGGCTGAATGTGCCATGAAAGCAAGGAATAATCTCTGGTTCACTTATCCAATTGAGATTTCATAGTGTTTTGTTTGTTTCTTTGTTTGTTTTTGTTTTTGTTTTTTAATGAGGCATAAACTATCACTACTCTGAATAAAATACCTCTCCTTCAGTTCTTTTTTTTTTTTTTTTAACGTTTATTTATTTTTTGGGGACAGAGAGAGACAGAGCATGAACGGGCGAGGGGCAGAGAGAGAGGGAGACACAGGATCGGAAACAGGCTCCAGGCTCTGAGCCATCAGCCCAGAGCCCGATGCGGGGCTCGAACTCACGGACCGCGAGATCGTGACCTGGCTGAAGTCGGACGCTTAACCGACTGCGCCACCCAGGCGCCCCACTCCTTCAGTTCTTTAGCCAAGTGTCCCCTTCTAAGAAATTCCCTGACCTTATTAAAAAAAAAAAATCACCCATTGCTCTGGCAATACATTCCCCTCTGACCTTGGTTTTTACTTTGTTTCTTTTCATTCAGTTTCTTCTGCAACTAACTTTTTCTTTCTTTCTTTCTTTCTTTCTTTCTTTCTTTCTTTCTTTCTTTCTTTCTTTCTTTCTTTCCTCTTTCCCTCTCTTTCTTCTTTTTACTTTACCCTGTGACACTCTACATTCTTTATTTATTTATTTATTTATTTATTTATTTATTTATTTTTGTCATCAATCCCCCCCCAGGCCTCTCCACACTATTATTGCCCTTGTATAGCCTAGTGGTTTAAGGGATTAGTAGAAGCTTGTGAATATCAGCTTCAACATGGCAGAGATTTTTATCTGCCTCTCACAGCTGTTTCCTAGCACTTGGAATAACACCTACCATGTTTCACAGACACATGCATAAGCTTTTGCAGGTAACTATCCGCTCTTTGACCCTTTGATTCCTGATCAGACTTTTTTCAGCACATTTCCTGACTTTAATTTCTGCCCCAGACTTCTCTAACACTTCCATTACTAACCATTTCTCCAGTTCTTCTTGTCTGTCAAGTCTACTTTGGAAAGTATAGCTAAAACTTTTCTCTTTTTCTCTGAACTTTGATAGGACTAGAAACATGAAATACAAAACAAGGAACAAGAATGTTTGGACCAACAAGTCACATGCTAGAAATTGGGGTATGGAAATAATCTTCAAGGAGCTCATGATCCAGAGGACTGATATGCAATCAAGTGAAAATTATAATCAGTAAGTAAAGACATTTGGTAATTTTTATGAAAATACTGAGTTTAAAGTACATAGCGTAAAAGGGATGCCTGGGGGGCTCAGTCGGTTAAACGTCCGACTTCAACTCAAGTCATGATCTCACAGTTGTGGGTTCGAGCCCCGCGTCGGGCTCTGTGCTGACAGCTCAGCGCCTGGAGCCTGCTTCGGATTCTGTGTCTCCCTCTCTTTCTGCCCCTCCCCCGCTTGTGCTCTGTCTCTCTCTGTCTCTCAAAAATAATAAACATTAAAAAAAATTAAAGTAAATAGCATAAAGAAAATTTCCTGGAGTATGTTATGTTTAAACTGAGTAATTTATCATTTATTCGGGAAAAAAAAAAAGTAAGTATTGATTACTTACTATACAGCAGTTATTATAATAAGTGCTGGAAATATAAAAGTAAGCTCAACCCACACTGTCACTGCCCTCATCTAGCCTAGTGGTCTAAGGAATTAGTAGAGGCTTGTGAAGAAAGGAAGAGTGACATTTGGTTAAGAGTAAATAGCAAGAGCATTGCATGTTGGCTGTGATGAACAACAGGTAATCTGGAATGTCTGGCTTACAGGAGCATGTGAGAAAGGGGCAGGACATAAAGAACATCAATGAAGGCCTTATATTAACATTTCAAAAGGCTTAGAAATGTTTTATGAATAAAATTTTGGGTTATCCGGTCATTTAAAGAAGGACTAACATGATCATTTTGCAATTTAGAAAGATTGCTCTGTAAAGAATATGGTAGATAGATGAGAAGGAACAAGATGTAGGCAGATGTCCTATTAGAATCCTATTATAACAATCCTATAGAGAAATTACCAGATTCTTTGAAATTAGGGATGGTGTGAATTTAGAGATTAATTGAATGACATAGAGAAAGTTAAGGTTTTGAGTCTCAAAGGAAAAGATCAGTTCAGAAATAAAGTCAATCAAGACATTGGACACAAACCTTTCATTCTGATATATCCTGATTGAAACTAGGCAGGTGGTAACCTTAATTTAAGTGGTGTT
This sequence comes from Herpailurus yagouaroundi, assembly GCF_014898765.1. NCBI lineage: Eukaryota > Metazoa > Chordata > Mammalia > Carnivora > Felidae > Herpailurus > Herpailurus yagouaroundi. The sequence continues at coordinate 3,541,948 of NW_024412452.1, forward strand.
TTCTGTGTGCCCTGATAATGATTTTCTCCCTCCTGGATCTCAAACCATATGCTAAGTTTTAAGTGCTCCTTCTTCTTCTTCTTTTTTTTTTTTTCTTTTTCTAAGATCTTCTTATATAATGTCTATTTATTTCCCCAGAAGAGATTCAGTGTAAACAAAATCCAAATGTTTTAACCTAATAGGATCTTAGCAAAAAAAGACTCCCCTAAAAAACAACCACAACTGTGAAAATCATAGTTTGTGACAATGATGGATGTCTGCTTTGATTTTTAATTTAGAACGTATTAACTTCCAATGGTGAAGTAACTTGCAAAATTCTTAACCCACTATCATTTAGTTTGCTCAGTGACAACTGTTCATTGTTGATCATGGACAGTTGGAATTATATCTGGACATGTTTCCAAACCCCCGAATTTTTGTTGAAACACATTCAATGACCTCACCCAATCCCAAGAGGGTCCCACAAGAGAACACAAAAGCAACCCTCTGGTAACCATTGTGCTAAGACATTTGGTTTAAAATGACAATTGTGTGACCTAGTGCAAGCTCAGTGTAGTTTAGTAAGCTATATAAAACCTTATGGTTCTTATAAATCTTTCTGAAGCACCAGAAAGAGATTTGCCTGAAAACCAGGATGAGAAATTCTCTGGTCTTTCCATCTATGCTATCACCTGTTCATGGTCCTTCTAGTCTTTTTCTTCTATGAAAAGAATAGACAGTGAAAGAAGAACCTGGGTGAATATCCCACCAGGAGGGAAATAAAAAGACTGTCTCTCATGGGTAAACAAGAGCTCAATTACCCCCAAACCTAGTGACCCTCCAGGTAGGAGAAAGCCTCACCAGTCAGACTACACTGACCATGAGGAGAAACCACCATTCAAAGAAGGTATTTGCAAAAGGAAAGCAAACATTCAGAGAGACACCATGACCTGAAAAGTGATGCTTTTAACTCTTAATCTTTGTCATAATAATGGCTTTGAGTTAAGGAGTGCTTACTTGTGCCAGGCCTGCTCTCAGCACTTTAATTGCATTGTTATAAGCAGTCTTCACAATAGCCCTAATACATGCATGTGCTTCTGTAAATACAAAGAGGAAAATGAAGTTCACATAACCCCAACCAAAGTCACATTACTCTGTGAGGAAGTAGAGGAGCAGATTTTGAATTCAAATCTTTCTGGTTTCTTCAATCATCTTCAGTCTTCAGTGTTGTTATGGCTTACATTGGGTTTTAACCCAATAATGATCCAGGGTATTATTTCTTCTCCTGCTCCTGGTAGAGGCTTTGGGCTTTCCCAAGTAGGTAGAGTGTATCATTACTTGAAGTTACTGGCATAACAAAGGATTAACATGCAAGCACACAGCCCAGCTTGTTTGTCAGGTAGGATTCTGAGTAGAGAAAATGCTGAACTAAGTTTGCCGGAAGTGGAAATGAGTCTGAAGGTGGTGGACATAGTGGACATTGTCAGTAGAGGTTGGACAGAAGCAAGGAGGTGCGTGTCACTGACATTCAACCCTGTTTTGTTAGGTCATGTCTGCTGTCGCTCATGTTCCTACCAACTCAGGACAGGAGAGAAACAACCAGAATCACAGACAGGTATACATGGTGTTGCATCCAAGAAGGATGGACGAGGACAGGTAGGCCCATATTACCTCTGTGGCCTGGGATTATGCCTTCTCTATGACATGGTAAGAGAACCACTGCTAGGGAATAATCATTGAATAGTTATAATCTGGATGACACTGTACTCTGACTGCAGCTGTGCACATGCAAAAAATTAATAATAAATAAAGTGACAGTATGTTAATGAACTATTTGGGAGTGCCAGGCAATATCTAGCCCACAGTCATAACAAAAGATAAGGCAAATTGAAAAAAAAACCTAGAAAGGAAAACAATCAGAAGGAACAGCAGGAAAAAGGAGGAGGAAAAGTAGGCAGGGAGTTTGAGGCGACCTCAGAGCTTTCTTTTTTCCAATAGAAGATAAAATGTCATCTTGTGCCTTAATTCAAATCAAAACTCTCCTTCGACTACTACCTCATGCCCACATCAGAGCAATATTATCCTGTGCCTAAAACTGGGATCCAGATTTGGTGGGGAAAGCATTGCTCCTTTGCTTTATTTGTTTCCTGCAATCTTTTTTTGTTTGTTTGTTAATGTTTATTTTTGAAAGAGAGAGAGAGAGTGCAAGTGGGGGAGGGGCAGAGAGAGAGAGACAAAGAATCTGAAGCAGGTTCCAGGCTCTGAGCAATCAGCACAGAACCCCATGCAGGGCTTAAACTCACAAACCAGGAGATCATGACCTAAACCGAAGTCAGACACTTAGCAGATTGAGCCACCCAGGCGCCCCATCCTGCAATCTTTTTATTTATTAGTGTTTCTCTATCTTTGGCTGGATTCTTTGATGTGATTCTCTTCTAAGCTCTATCTCACCATTATGACACTCATACTGAATAGCTGCCCTTGGAAGAGCCCTTACTTTGACCTTCCCCATAATCAAAATTCTTTCTTAGCAACCTCATTTAAAGGACCGCTTCAGATCTACTAAATCATGTGATTATTTGTGACTGCTAAGGTTACCCACCACTGTGTTACTATAGGATGTGAATGAAGTTACTCATTGAATCAAACAATTATAGTAATATAGATAGTACCAAGAAATAGCCCAATAACACTGGATCTATTTCATTGTGGCCACAATGAATATTGAGAGACTCCCAGAGGGAATTGACATACTCTCTGAAGGGATGCTGAGAAGTCAGATGATACAATAGGGGCTCTCTGTGCATAAACATTAAATGGGTATTTAAGAAAAAAATTATGAAGAATCATGTCAGGAATGTGGAGTGAGTCTCTGGACAAAGTTTTCTGAAACAGGACTTGGGACACAAATCTCTTTCTAGTCTTTAGAATTAGTGTCCTGACAGTGTATGAAAGGCATCCCAGGAGAAAGAAGAGAAGTACTTCAACATTGGACCAGGATAGGAAGAGTTTGAGACAGTGTATGGTGCCAATTTAATGTTCTCAACTATGTTGAGATGTGTTGAAAATTTATCCAGCAAGCGTTACTCATAAGTTAGAGACCAAGCTTCATATGTTATGTGTGGAAAAGAGAAAGAGAAAGTCTGTTTTGAATCTTGATTAAAGGATTCATGAGAAAGAGGATACTCTCACTTCTGTGAGCATTTCTGCAGCTCGTAAAAGGGACATCAGCAGAGACATGTGGAGTGATGGCAACAAAGGTAAGCGTGAGGACATGTTTGAACTTTGGTGAGGTTTGGGCCAGGAGGCAGGAACAATGTTGGCTGTGACTTGATTGGGGAACATTATTACCGGGCGTGGTGATAATCAGTGAAGCCATATCATTGATGCAGAACCTAGGTAGTGAAAAACATGGCTGGATCCACCAGTGAGGAGAAGAGGTGAACAGGGAATAGGAACAGAAAGGAAGGTAAGGGTCCCCAGTGCCACACTGACAGCCCAGAGACCTAGCACAAGAGTGCATTCACTGTCTATGGCTATTTAACCCAGACCCTGTCTTTGCTGTCTTTCTGACTAGTATGAGCAAGAAACCATGGGTTGGACTAACAACAACAAAGAAGATCAGCAAACCCCAGTGTTTATCTTAAGTATTTAATCAGAGCACCCTAGGATGTCTCTGCAAGAGAACCAGAGGGTTTTTTGTTGTTGTTGTTGGGTTTTTTTTTGTTACTTTTGTTTTTTTGTTTGTTTGTTTTGTAGTTGAACTCTGGTAATAGTATTATACAAAGTAGAATCTTGGCTACTTAGTTAACTGTGAAACATTGGATAAAAGTACTTAAACATTCTGATATTGCTTTTTCTAAGATGTACACGCCTGTGATAGTTATACAAAATTTTCAGGGACATTCCAAGGATTTGGGTATATATATATGTGCCAATATTTAACATAATGTTTTATTCATCACAAATACACACACACACACACACACACACACACACACACACACACACATCATACTTTGTTTTGTTTTGTTTTTTCCTTCCCCTTCCCTACTTGAAAAGAAATGTGGGTGGTAAGATTTAGATTAACAGTGGACATAGCATTGAAAGAACATTTGACTTAGTTATCTGTTTTGCTACTAAATAGGTCAAGAGTAATTGCAGATTATTCTTAGTTTACAATTAAATTTAGCTCTGTTACATAGGAGGCTAAGAATAACATAACCTCTCCAGATTTTAATAACTGTCAACTAGATGAGTCAACTGAGGTCTTTGTTGGCACTATCATTGGGACTCTGGCATGGAGTAATTGTACCACAGGACAGACACAGTACTTCTGTCTAGAAAGAAGGTCCACTCTGTTGTAAAGTCAGAGAAAAAGAAAAGATAATTTCCCTCACCAAGCTATAATAGCCACACACTTTACAGATTCATAGCAAATTTTTAAAAATATATAAAAGCAAAGTGGTATAAAATTCACCATCAGGTATTAGCAGTTTCAAGGTTGCATAGAGAAAATTGGTTGGCTGGTTAAATGAGGCTCAATCATTGCCTAGAATAAGAATAGCACATACGATATAGTCAATAGGACAAAAACCACTGTGCAAGAAATACTTGGCCTTATGCTTCAGAGTTTTAACAGATTGCTGGCTGGGGTAAGAAAAAAAAAAAGCCTCTTTTTACATCTCACAGTGAAATTAGTCCAGAGCATTCTGGGAAGTCACTCATTTCTTTACAACATCTGGAAAGGAGACTGAATATTGATCTCTTTGGACTGCTATGTTTTACCGAGGGTGACGGTTTCTATATTCAAGGGAAAGGTTATTTGTGAATAATGAAGACATTTCACATAGCAAACCCCAATCCACATCCAGATAAAAAGCTAAATCCCTGTCCTCGGGTTGTGCAATTGAGTACAAAAGGTAAAAGTAAAAATGTAGCGATCACTGTTGCTCTGCTGCCAACTCGTCACAGAAAATACCTCTTCCTGCTGCCGGCTGGTGTCATCGGCAACAGTGTTGTTTGCTGAGAAGATGCACACAAGTCAGAGCTGACAGAAAAACAGGCTGGGCCTCCTTATGTTGATCTTTCCGTGCCATTTCAACTGCATTGTCCTGGGGTCATGTCTTCGTTTTGTTAACACTGAATATTCATCCCTGAGAAAGCGTGGTTATACGGATGGCAAATACAGTCTTAGGCTGCCATTTTCCCATCAATTAATTGGCATTCAGGACATACCCACATGTGACTGCAGAAACTGTCAGCATTTATTATCGATCAGTTAGAATTAGTGTGCTATTATTAATCCATTTGAACCTGTACATATCATCTATTATTGAATGACTGATAAAGCCTGAGCCCTCTGTAAACAGGGTTCCCCTCTTTGTATACGGGAATACTCGAGTACTCTTTGTGTGACCGAATACTTGAACATTATCTTCCCCTATAGTTTATCTTCGCCATCAGAGCTACAATTTCAGAAGTATAATTTTCTATGCTGATTATAAATAATAAACCACATATATTAGTAATATTTAATATTTATCTAAACATACGATTGAGCACATTATTGAAATGAGAGGGTGAATGAAACCATTTGAAAGAAAATACTTACAAATTCTAAAGGTTCAAATGTATGAACCTCTAAAGGTGAGATGTTAATGATAAAGACAGATATTTTAGAGAACCTTGGCTTTGTCTTGATTTTAATAGATGCATGACTTGGGAGCCTCAGAATGGAGGGAATAGGGTAACTTCCTTCTCTGTCTTATATAATCTTGGTCTTTACCATGATTCTGTAATGCGTACGAATAATAAATGGAATTATGCCATAATTATAATACATTACACAATATCCCATCCAACTAACTAGCAATGGCATTTATTCATTCATTCATTTATTAAACAAAGATATATTTAGCACCGCCTATGAGCATGATTCTCCATGTGTGTAGCCTGGTGTCCTATTAGGCTGTAAAAGTTTCTTAAATAATAAGGGCTTGAGATCTGCCTTTAGGATCCTACGTTCACCCTCACAAATGGATAAATGCAGTAAAACTACTCCTAACACCCAACCTTGCTTCACTTGAGTGGTGATGGGGATTACATGGAATGGACACCATCAGTTCTAACCCAGCCATCCACATCACCGTGTAATTAACCTTCAGATTTGTAAAAATAAACTTCTCAAGTGCCCCAGACCTTACTTAGCTACAAGATACCTTAGCTGCTGGGCATATAAATCATTGTGATAAGGTCAGTGAAGGCCACCGAGAAACTGCAGTATCTTAATTCAAATAGAAGAGAATATTGTTTGTAAACATGTATTTCCTCTAGGTCATGCTCCTTCACCCCATCCTGCACCCTTTCCGTGGTTCATATTAAAAGTGAAGAGGGAGCAGTAATTTTAACTAGGCAGTACGTATTTTCAGGGCATTCCCCGCTTGATCATCCATCACATCTCTTTTATTTCAGTCCTTACTTCAAGCCCTAAGTATACCTTCTGGCCCTAAAAGATGTGTTTTCTCACAAAAATATTAAATTTGAAGATGCCAAAGTTTTCAGATCTTGATGTTCTGGAAATATTTTCTCCCTCTTGTAATTTTCACTTCTCTTTTTGTGACACCTTTCTAGAAAGTAGTTTTACATCCAGTGACCTTAGAAAGCCCACCATGAGGTGGTATCTTTAAGCTAAATAGTATCCTCTGATTCACTCGATGAAAGTAGCCGCTTACTCTGCCTATACAGCCCACTCTGGCAGGGATATTAGGGATCTCGGGTTAGGGGTAATCTCCTCTCTTCGGCTCTAATTGTGTATGGGTGTGCTTTCACTGAAAAATCAATCAATAAACAAACAAATACATATGCGTGAATATATGCATTATATGCTATATATATGCATTACTTTTTAATATGAAACAGAGTTTGAGGATGAACTAATTATATAATTAAATTGTGTGCAACATAGCTTTCATCAAAAACAGTGGTAAATAGAAGTAATTCTTTGGTGTTTTATATAATAAAATTGAGAGCTTTATTTTTTTTAAGCCACTTAAAAAGTTACATAGCTCTTTCCATTTTTATTTTTTTTTTTTCAACGTTTATTTATTTTTGGGACAGAGAGAGACAGAGCATGAATGGGGGAGGGGCAGAGAGAGAGGGAGACACAGAATTGGAAACAGGCTCCAGGCTCTGAGCCATCAGCCCAGAGCCCGACGTGGGGCTCGAACTCACGGACCGCGAGATCGTGACCTGGCTGAAGTCGGACGCTTAACCGACTGCGCCACCCAGGCGCCCCCTCTTTCCATTTTTAAATGGAAATTTCATCACCTTGGTGTCAGTCTTCATGATTCCAAAGCCAGTAAGGAATGGATAAAGAACTGGGGAAATGAAATAAATATAAGGTAAACTTAATTGCTTTAAAGAGGGTGTGAAAATGGAAATCTATTAACATATCCTTTGACCAAAATGAAGTAAATTAGCTGGATTTTTCTGACTCATAACCTAGAATACCAAGAAAGCACACTGAAGGCAGTCCGTGGAAAGTAATTAAAATACCAGTAAATGTTTACTCTGTGCAGGATCCTATGCTAAACACTTTAAATACATCATGTATTAAATCCATACAACAATCCTGTTAGGCTAGTACTTATAAATGTCCATTTTAGAAACAAACAGAAGACTGGTGAAGTTAGAAATCTGCCCCAGTCACACAGCTAGCAAATAGGTGGATTCTAAAACCTAGATCTCTCTACCACTAAAACCCAGCACCTAAAACAGTACAAGGCCCAAAGCAAGCTCTCTATGAATGTTATCAGTGCTACTTAAATACTGCATTCTACTGCCTTACATATGGCTGTGAAAGACCATGTACATAGAACTGGCTACCACATAGCTCTTGTAATGTCTCTTGTAATATTGTGGGTTTTGCAGGTTCTGCTGAAATGAGTAAAATATCCATCACTCAAACTTAATTTTAAGCCTCACTTAGATTTTATTCCTTTAACACCATTCTTTGATTCACAGGAAAGTTTAAATTAGTCTTGGGAATATAAACCATAAAGCAGAAACTTTATTTGGACTCTGTTGAAATAAGTGAGGGAGGAATAATCATGAGCATCTTAAAAAGTAAGATAACTTACTTTGTATGTAAATTCCAGTGCCATCCCCAGCCTCCACATTCACCACAATATTTCCACAATTATTCCCAATAATAATGGGAGAAGAACAGCAGTAATACCCATAAGAGTGATTTTCTGTGTTAAGAATTACCAGAGAAGGCTTCCTGAGAAATACCAGTATTTTGGGGACCCCATACAACCTTTCTCATCCAAAAATTAAGACATAAAAAAATGGAGTTGGAAGTTGAAAAAAAAAAAAACTGAAGAAATTGGGGACAGGAAAGTTGCTTGAGTGGGAAAGGAAGTGATGTTCTCTTTATCTTAGAAATAAGCTTCTACATAGCTGGACAGTTGTCCAGGATTAAATTAGATCCTGAAAAAGGTGGGGGTATGACTTACTTATTCCCCTTTGCCAGATAATAAATTGTTGCAATACAAAGTGGCAATACATGAAAGGTGTAGAAAAAGAGGGATGTCTAAAGGGTATCTGGGGTAGTGGTTTGGAAACTTGGCTGCCCATAGATATCACCTACAGATACAGACTTCATGGCTTCCTGTTTCCACACTTTCCACAAAGGTGATTGTCATTCCGCATCTCAAGTGTAAATGTGACATCTGTATTTGCAGCTGTTGGGAATTTCTTAAGTAAAGAGATTTAGTTGGAGATGAATAAAAGGAACTCTACAAGTTCAGGTCTATCAGGCTATTATTTCACATGGGAAATTCTGCTGACCACTGATGTGTTTTATTCTCTTGTATTTTCTCCTATTTTCCATGAATTTAATTTAAAAATATAATATATACTCATGAAAATGTAAGTAGTTTTTGAAATGAAAAAAAAAGCAAAAATATATGTCTTCCCATCCTAGTATATTTCCTGAAAATACAGATTTTCTGCATTAAATGTACTCTTACAAATGCATGCAGATATGTAAGTATTTTCTATGAAGGCAGGGATGTACTATCCATATTGTTCCCTAACCCTTTTCAAATTAAAAAATATATGAAATTGTGGTAAGATACACATAGTGGCTTCTGGGTTATGGTCCAGCATGTAAGAAACTTGGAAGTCTTATCTCAATCCTAACAACAAATAAAAAGAACAAAGTGAAAAATAAACAACTCTTAGATTTGTAAGGGAAGAAAAGTCACACGACAAACTGCTGCCCAAATTGGAGAGACCAGTTGGGATGAAAACAGAGAATTGGAGCTTATTGGGGTAGAAACTCATGAGCAAGAAACTCTACAAGAATCAGTACTGGGGTTGATGAAATATTGGCGACTCAGTGCAAACAAGTCCGAGAGAGAAAAACTCCAGAGATACCCAATCATTGAGGGGATCCCAAACTTTTCAAGTTTTGCCTCCTGGAACTCAACCAGGTTCTCACATTGAATATCAAAGAAAAATCCTGTCATCTCCTGGCACGTGGAAAGGCAAAAAGGCAAAAGCCATTTTGAAATATACCAGAATATTCTGTTCTTCTTCTGTTCTGGTCTACCCTCAGAAGAAACAGTTTAACCAGAGCCTAATCTGCTGGGGAAAGAAACAGTTTAACCAGAGCCTAATTGATTTGGGTAAAGGAATACCCAATTCCAGCTGACTCTAGCCATTTTGTGCCACCTAATGAGTGCAGAGGGACTCTTCATTTTGGCTCAGGTCATATCACAGTAATGAGATTGAGCCCCATATAGTGAAGCTCCACCCAGGATGGAGCCTTCTTAAGATCTCTCCCTCTCTCTCTCTGTCTCTGTCTCTCTCTCTCAAAAAAAGAAAGAAAGAAAGAAAAGAAAAAATAAAGAAAAGAAAAAGAAAAAATAAATTAAAAAAATTAAAGGTTGAGATATAATCACAGAACTATAAAACACTTCTCCTCCCTCCACATTTTACCACCACATAACTACTTATTTACAGTAGTTTCTTTTACCCAATACATAATGTCTGATTATAAAAAAAAAAAAAAAAAATGATAAGGCAGGGGCGCCTGGGTGGCGCAGTCGGTTAAGCGTCCGACTTCAGCCAGGTCACGATCTCACAGTCCGTGAGTTCGAGCCCCGCGTCGGGCTCTGGGCTGATGGCTCAGAGCCTGGAGCCTGTTTCTGATTCTGTGTCTCCCTCTCTCTGCCCCTCCCTCGTTCATGCTCTGTCTCTCTCTGTCCCAAAAATAAATAAACGTTGAAAAAAAAAATTTTTTTTTTAAAAATTAAAAAAAAATGATAAGGCATACTAAAAGGCAACACAGTTTGAAGAGACAGAGAAAGCATCAGAACCAGATGCAGATATGGTAGGGATGTTGGAATTACTAGACTTGAAATTTAAAACAACTATGATTAATATGCTAAGAGCTATATTGAATAATGGAGACAGTCTGCAAGAGCAGATGGGCAGTGTAAGCCAAGAAGTATAAATTCTAAGAAGGAACCAAAAAGAAATGCTAGACATTAAAAAACATTGTAACAGAAATGAAGAATACCTTCGAAGGACTTATAGGTAGACTGGACACTCTGTACTTGAGGATATCTCAATAGAATCTTCCAAAACTGAAAAGCAATGAAAATAATACTGAAACAAACATAGGAAAATATTTGATAACTATGGAAGAACTATAAAAGGTGTAACATATGTGTGATGGGAAAACAAAGAGAAGAAAGAGAAGGAATAAGAAGAAATATTTGAAAAAATAATGACCAAGATTATTATAGGAAATAATGGTTTTTCCCAAATTAATGGCAGACAGTGAACCAGGAATCTATAGACTCAAGAAGCTCAAAGAACACTAAGCAAGAAAAATTCCAATGAAAATCTACACCTGGCATATCATTCTCAAACTACAGAAAATCAAAGAAAAAAAATTCTGAAAAAGCCATAAAAGAAAAATGCCTTACCTATGGAGGAGTAAAGAATTTTATCTGACTTCTTTTCAGTACCACGCAAACAAGAAGACAGTGGAATGAAATATTTAAAATATGGAGAGAAAAAAAAACCCACCAATCTAGAATTGTATACCCCCATGAAATCCTTTAAAGTGAAGAAAAGTAGACTTTCAAGATGAACAAAAATTGGAATCTGCCAATAGACCTGCTTTTAAATAAATGTTAAGAGAAGTTCATCAAAGAGAAGGAAAATGAGGGGCACCTGGGTGGCTCACTTGGTTGAGCATCCGACTTCGGCTCAGGTCATGATCTCGCGGTTTGTGACTTTGAGACCCGTGTTGGGCTCTGTGCTGGCAGCTCAGAGCCTGGAGCCTGCTTCATATTCTGTGTCTCCCTCTCTCTCCGCCCCTTCCCCACTCATGCTCTGTCTCTCTCTGTCTCAGAAATAAATAACCATTAAAAATTTTTTAACAAACAGAAGGAAAATGATATAGGTGAGAAATTCAGATCTACATAATGAAAGAGGGAACATTAAAGAAGGAATAAACATATTTTAAAAAATCCAATTAAAGGTGGGAAGAGGACCTGAATAAACTTTTTTCCTAACAAAGACACACACATGGCCAACAGATGCATGAAAAGATACTCAACATCACTAATAATCAGGGAAATGCAAATCAAACCACAATGAGATATCACTTACACCTGTCAGAATGGCTAGAATCAAAAAGGAAATAACGAATGTTAGTGAGGATGTGGAGAAAAGGGAAGTCGTGTGCACTGTTGTTGGGAATATAAATTAGTGCAGTTACTGTGGAAAACAACATGGAGGTTTCTGAAAAAATTGAAAATAGAAATACCGTATGATCCAGTAATTCTACTAGTATTTACCCAAAGAAAACATGCTAATTTGAAAAGATACATGCACCCTTATGTTTATAGCAGCATCATTTATAATAACCAAGATATGGAAGCAACCCATGTGTCCATCAATAGATGAATGGATTAAGATATTCATGTATATATGAAATGGAATTTTACTCAGCTATAAAAAATAATGAAATCTTTCCATTTGTGACTACATGGATGGACCTAGAGGATTTATGCTAAGTGAAATAAGTCAGGCAATTACACATACCATATTATTTCACTTATATGTGGATTCTAAAAAACAAAACAGATGAACAAACAAACAGACCCATAAATACAGAGAACAAACTGGTGGTTGCCAGAGGGAGGGGGGAGAGAAAGGGCAAAAAAGGAGCAAAGGGGAGTAAGGTACAGGTTTCCAGTTATGGGCGAGTTTTGGGGGTCCACAGGCAAGGTGTCCCAGAGACTTGTAAGTAAGCCTCCTGATGCAATCTGTGACACAGTTAAGATCAGTGTCCCTTCGATATCTTCCAAGCCCTACCTGCCATTCTTCCAACTGCTTTTCCCCTATCTGCCCCTCCCAGTTGTACAGCTCATGACTCAGTACTCTAGATAGGGAGTATCCTGCAAGGCTGAGGAAGCCAAATGATCACTTACATGCTCTCCCTTTTCCCCACAGGGGAAATTGTGTGTGGAGATAAACTCTCTTGGTGCTAATATGAACCACCTTGAAGGAGGAGTCATCCAGGTAAAGTCAAACTGTTCCTCCTACCCTCTCCAGTGTGTCCAATCTTCCAATTTCTTTTTTTTCTCCATCCACATACTGAAACTTTTCTACTGGACTCCTTGACTTCCACAAAGGCTCTCTTGTTCTTAGGTATTGTCAGATCAGTGTCTTCTAGGGGCTCATAAACATGCCCAGCCAAGAGGGCTTGGATCCAGTTCACAGGCCACTTCAGAGTCCACAGTTGAGACTAAGGTCTATATGCCTATTACCTGAGTACCCTGGCCTATGGTGCTATATTTCACAGCTCCTACAAAGGTACTTTTGTCTGTGGATGGATGCCAAATTGTTATTTTTGAGGGGGATATAGGAAGAGGGCTCTTATTTGGCCATCTTGGTGATATCACTGTTCCTCAAAATGTTCTTTGATTTTGCTTGACCCAAGATTTTATATCAAAATGAAGGACTGGGAAAATGCTCAGGATGGCCTGACCACTGCCAGTGAATGTAAGGAAAATGTTTTTGAAGGGATAAATGCTCAACTAAGAAACTTCATAATGGTTATAGTTAAAGCCTTAGTGAAGATGAACTCAAACAGAGGAAAATTCACCATATTAAAGAATAGGCCAAAATAAAGGAAAAAAACATGAACATAATTTAATAAAATTATTATATATAGACTATATGTATCTATGTGGCCCAAATTTGAAAATATAAAATATAAAATGAAAAACAAAAAGTAAATAATAAAATAAGTTGGTTTGATTTAAAAATAACCTTCTACTACTTCACCCCTGCTAGGGTGGTTATAATTTTTAAAAAAGGAAAACAAGTGTGTTAGTAAGCATATAGGGAAGTTGAATTCCTTATACATTCCTATTGGAAATCTAAAATGGCATAGCTACTGTGGTAAACATTTTAATGGTTTCTGAAAATGTTAAACACAGAATTATGCATTTGTGGGTCTGGGAAGTTGAAAATTGACACAGCAGGCCAGCAGGCTGGAAATTTAGACAAGAGTTGATGTTCCAGTTTTGAGCCCAAATTCTGCATGGCAGCATGTGGGGAACTCAGTCAGGATTTCTATGTTGTAATCTGGAGGCAGAATTTCCTCTCCTTCAGGAAACTTCACTATTGATCAAACGACTGGACACCATAGCCTCACCACTTTGACATGTAAAATTGACCTTCACAACCACTTTATAATAGGCACTTGCAATGCCAAAACACATCGATCAAACCCCTTCCCTTTGTTGAAGGTGATGGCAGAAGCACATTTTGAGACAGAGCTTTTGTCCGTCCAAAATCCTGACCAACCCATTCTGAGCATGCAGCATTAGTTAGAAACAGATATCATTGGTGATTGGTTATTTACACATGTTTGTTTCTGCACTATAATCAAGCCTATTCTAGGTGAAACAATGTGTGTGTGTGTGTGTGTGTGTGTGTGTGTGTGTGTGTGTGTGACATCTGTAGTCAAATTAAGAAAATATGTCATAAAATGTAGGCATTTTAGGAAATGTGAAAAAAAGACCTGGATCTACTATATTGTAGCAAATCTGTTATACTAATGGCATCTAGTTTGTAGTGCTAGTGAGTCTTAAGTTATCCAACATTGCCAGTATCCTAAAACTCATCATATTTTGATAAATTTAGTTGAGGGAGATCTGAAAAAAAAATTATTAGTTCCAACTATCGGTTTTACTGGTAGGAATGTATGTGTCTAAAAACTATCATTATTATGTAATGTAAAAAACTTATTGTTGATTTTAAATATTTGGAGATTGTTAACCTACAAAATGAACAAACAGTGTAAGTTGGATATTTAGAGTAGGACTTAATTATTCAGCATTATTACTAGGAAGAAATGTATGTGGAAGGTAAATTGCATGCTCCTTTCCTTCATGATCTCAAAAATTACTAATCAATCAAAACAGTAATGTTAACATCTGTTTCTTTTCTCAAAGCATAATTACTGATTAAAGATATATCATAAAAATGGACTTCTATTTGGGCACTTCTATGTAGCGTAATAAAAAGATGTCTATGCCAGGAATAATATGGAGTATATTCCTACTTACATTATTTTGAGAACTTTCTTATCTAGTATCCTACTTACAATATACTTAGAGTAATGATGAAAATATCTGCACAGTGGCTGAACAAAGCAGGAGATATATTTGGTAGTAAGTCAGTTCAAAATGGCTCAAATGCATCTTGTGGGCAGCACCCATAAAGCCAGCCAGGGCTGCGATGTCATTTATTTTATGCCTTGGAACAGGTTCACTACATACTCAGTAATGTGCTTGTACTAGCTTTCTTCCTAATATGGGGATATAATTTGTGACAAACTGTAGGTAATACATAAGTTATGTCCTCCTTCCAGTATATTTTGACTCCTAAGACTTTGTCTGTGGTATAGCAGAAATAAAAATGTTCAATTAATATTAAAAAAATCAACCTCAACAGCAATAGAACTCAAAAATAATGGATGTATAAATGACTTACTTTTTGCATTGGTCAAGATTTTAAAAGTTATAATTGATGGTAAATCTCATACACTGCTGGTAGTGTTGCAAATTTGTAAAATACTTGCTTCCAGACTATTTAATAGAAGTTGATTTAAGAAATATGCTCAAGTGCTGAGTCCCAATTTCCACACATAATAAATTGTCCTTAGGACAACATTGTGGAAAATAATGCATACACAGAGATGTGTATTACTGTATTGTGTGAAGTTGTGAAAAATTAGGCAAATCTAAATAGCTATTATAGATATTAAAATGTGGCATAGCATTTTCATAGCTATAGTTGCAGACATAATTGTGATCATATATATGGGAAGTATGTGTATCACCCCATTTTATAAGGCACTCATTTAAATGTATTTATAAACATATATATGTGTGGGGAAATAGGTTCTCCTTACATAAATGGGTTAGAAAAAAGCTTAGAGTGGAAGGCTGCCACCACAGGGTGAAAATGAACGAGGTTAGCTAGCAAGATATTGTAATGGGATCACAAGTACTTTCCATTTGACACCAATATACTATTGTACTTTGATCACAAACTCTACTTGCCCCCCCGACAAAGCCTTTGCTTCTTACACATACAAGTTAATGATTGTGGTCTGATTGTTTTCTCCACGTCCATGTGTGTAAGGTCTTGTTTTCTTCATTTTCACCATGTGGATAATACCTTGTGAGCTCAATAAACATGGAGACAAAACCCCTGTTCAGGGCTCTTGTCTTCTCCTGGACATTAGATTTTTCTCATATTCAATTCTGCATCTGCTCTCTTGCTGGACAAGAGAGAACTCCAGACTCATAGTATGTGACATTATATAATATTATACATCATGTCACATTTAATATCTATTAAAATATTAACAGCATTATATGCAGGCAATGTGATTATATGGTTATATATAACTAAAATGCTTTTCAATTTGTTTGAATTTTTTCGTGAGCATACACTATTTTCATAATAAAATAATGTTCTTGGATTTATTAACTGGGTCTACAGGTGGTCTTTAAGTCAGTCTACTGACTATTTAAACCTAAGCAGCCTATTTTTTTATTGCTTTCTTTTGGTAAAAAGATGACTTTATTCAAGAGTGTTAGCTGGCAAGCATAGTGAAACCTAGTTCAGATAATTATGTTATACAAAGGCATATCATTTTACTTAGTACTAAATATGTTTTCACCTCATCCATGCGTCTTACACAGTATTATTATTCCCATTTATTCCACTGAGGCTGAGTGTGGTGAGGATGGAAGACATGTCAGAAGCAGTGGAAGGGTCATGGTAGCTGCATGACTTTTCATTATTATAGGTAGTTTCTTGATATATAATTCTATGGGTTAAAATAGATGAAAACACTGAAGTGCACTGTATTCTACAGTGGAATCTCTTTCCAAGTGTGTGGGAAAAAGTGCTAAATACAAGGATGACAGAAGACATGAAAAAATTATTAAATCGAATCTTTTTACCAAGAATTGCTCTGCAATTGAGATAAATGGACTTGGTGAACTAATGGTTTCGTATTGCACTTCTTAATCTTCTTAATTCCACCAGGAAAAATGGCCATGTAGTGCTTTGGGGCTTAAGTATTCCGAGCATAGAAAAATGACTGATAATTAATTTAGCAACTACAGTGATTAATGTATAATCCTTTTATTACATAGTCCCTCATTCTCAGTAATTTTGGGTGTTTCTATGTAATGACAGCTGCTGAAAGATTGGTTAGTATGTTGATGACTGAGGTAGTACAAGTTGTAATCTTAGGACATATTTGGAAAGGTATGATTTTCCCATGCTTAAAATGGATTTCAAGGCCCATAGCAGAGACCTCCACATTTTTCCATGTAGGAAAGAGAAAGCTAAGAAAATAGATCTCTGGGCCCAGCCTCTACTTCAGTGACAAAAGATCCAATTTTTAACTGCTACTGGTGAGGGGGGGGTGGGGAGCAAAAAACAAACCTTTAAAACCACTAGGACTCTGACCTCAACCTTTGTTGGGTAGAGGCTCATGGATTTTTATGTAGTTGTCAATAGAAAAAATATACAGGGACAGATTATCTAAAGAATATCGTTAACCATGACAATAAATTTCATCTCAAATTAACACTTTTTTCCTTAACCTACGATTCATTCATAATTAAATATCATCAATATCTTGTAAGACTTTGTCAAGTTCTACAAGATTGTGATTAGATCATTTTTATGTCTATGGGAGCCTAATTCTAACCTCATATCCTCAAGGCAGTAGGTTTCTAAAATAACTCTCTTCTGAGCTGGATAATACTTATCTTTATTTGTGTAAAATCCTATTACTTGTAGCACCATTTGTTGTGCACTGGTGTTGGAATAGGAAGAGGAACACTGGCCTTGGAATGAGAATATTAAAGTTTAAAGCTCAGTTGTATTAATATCTATATAACTTTAAGGAAATTTGCCTAATTTCAATTTCTCAAGGTAAAATATGAATAAAAATATCTATGTCAGTTATATAAAAATTTACTGAGATGGTTTACTAACAAATTAAGTCATCCAATACTATGAACCTAGCATATGTCAAAGCATTAGTTGGCACCAGGGATACAGAGGTGAACCAGTCAGAACAAGGTTAGAGTTATGTAGGGGAGAAATATTAAAGTAAGTCAACAATATGTCATAAAAATAATGGTAAGCATTACTAAGGGTCCCAAAAAGGAATCTTGAGAAGGAATTACATGGGATACTATGGTTAGGGTGAAGACAGTCTTCCATAAAGAAATGACATTTAAGCTTAGACCTTAACAAATTATTAAGAGACTTGCAGGCAAAAAGTGGGAGGTAAAGCATCTGAGGCAGGTTGATGAAAACTGAGAAAAAACTTTAAAGTCAGAAATAAATGGAAGCAATTAGAATGTCCTTTAATAAGTGAATGTATAAGCTAACTATAGTACATCTATACAATGAAATATAATGTAGTGATAGAAATGATCTATCAGACCACAAACAGTCTTGGACATATCTTAAATACATGTAGCTTAGCTACATAAGTCAGTCTGAAAGGCTACATACAATATAGTTTCAATTACATGACATTCTGGAAAAGATAAAACCATAAGAGCCAATAAAAACCATCAGTGTTTGCCAGAGGTTTGCAGATACGGAAAGTAAGATTGGCTCAATAAAGCACAGGGAATTGTTTAGGGTGGGGAAAATATCCTATATGATATTATAATTGTGATATATTACATTATATATTTGTACAAAGGCTCTGTGCTTTACATCAAAAAGAGTGAATTTTCATCTATGCAAATTTTAAATATTTAGGAGTTTGGTAGAAAATCCAAGATGGAATGCAGAATGTGAAAAAAATAATCTAATTGTATTTAAATGTATGAAACACGAATTAAATGGGGTGGATACAAAGCTGCTGACTTCAGTAACTTTGGAAAGAGGAGTCTGGAAAACTAAAAAACAAAAGATACTATACATAAGCACTATACTCCAGTTGATAAAGTTGTATCTCATGGGAACATGGGTTAACAATTATGATGTTTTTATATATGAATAATGGAAATGAAAAATTAAGTAAATGAATAACAATGTTGGTAGGCAAGTTTTTGTCTGTTGTAGCATGAGGTTACAGACAAATAAGGGGACGATGTTGTAAAGATCTAAATGGTAATGGGTTTGAATTGGAGACATCAGAACAAAATCATTTTAGCTTAATATAGATACAGATGGATACTATAGAAATATGTATAACATGTGCATACATGTGTTAGTATATACACATTAGTTAGTATATTTCCATGCTCTGTCAGCTAAGCCTAGAAATAGTGACATCCCATTAGGAATGAACACACCTAGCACTAGGTTTTGATTTCTAATAAGATTTCTATAATAAAAGGAACCTAGCCTCCTTGGAGAAATTACTGATTCTAGGATGAGGTAGTAATATACAAGATGAACCTGGAGCATCCTGTAGTGCACAGGAAAACAAAAACAAAAACCCACAATAATGGGAATATATCAAAAGAAAACAGGAGCCAACTAAAAGAGCTACCAGGGTCTCCTGGGTGGCTCAGTTGGTTAAGCAAACAAATTTATGTCAGGTCATGATCTCATGGTTCCTGAGTTTGAGCCCTACATCAGGCTCTCTGCTGTTAGCATGGAGCCCACTTTGGATCCTCTATCCCCCTCTTTCTCTGCCCCATTCCCCTGTCATGCTCTCTCTCTTTCAAAAATAAATAAACATTTAAAAAAAAGAGCTACCAATAGCCAAAACTGGAGGATATTGACCACCAAAATCAAGTAGAACTGGATTAGAACCCAAACAATAAAATACATATTTATGAGTTCCTATTGATATAAATACATGATTAAGTAAATTAAGGAGCACCTGGATGACTCAGTTGGATAAGCATCTGATTCTTGATTTCAGCTCTAGTCATGATCTCACAGTTATGGGTTCAAGCCCTGCATTGGGCTCTGCTCTGACATTGTGGAGCCTACTTGGGATTCTCTCTCTGTCTCTGCCCCTCCCCCACTCGCATTCTCTTTCACTCTCTCTGTCTCTGTCTCTCTCTCTCAAAATAAATAAATTAAAAAAAATAAATTAATAAATTGGGAAGAAGAGACAAATCTCCCAGTCAGAAAAATTCCAAGTAAGTTTTGTAAATAGTCTGCTCTAAAGGAGGAGGAATATAACTTCTCATCTCTTAAGTATGGACTGCTCATAGTGATTTACTTCCAAGGAGAAAAGTAAGACAAGTGAGTAAAAGAAAGTAAATTTATAGTTGTGAACTCTGACAAACACTACCTTAGCCAGGTTATAAAGGTCGACGTCAACAATGATGAGTCATGTTGAAAGTAAATACCCTTGATATAATGTGATAAAAAGAACTTTTTATCTTTGTAGTCTTTCTTCCCAAAACTCTAATCTCAAGTGTAATCAAAGGAGAAAAAATCAGACAAATCCCAGTAAAGGGACATTTTACAAAATACCCAACCAGTAATCCTTAAGATTTTTAAGGTCATCATAAACAGGTAAGTCTTAGGAAGTGTCACAGCCATGAGGAGCCTAAGGCAACATGATTGAATTTAATGTAGTATCTTGGGGAGTATCCTGGAGCAAAAAAACAGGCATTTGATAAAAACTAAGAAAAATGTTAGCAATGTAGGGATTTGGGCTATTAATACTGTATCAATAGTAGTTCATTAATTATAACAAATATACCATATTAAAGTAAATTTAATAATAAGGGAATGTTACTGATGGGTTTTCTCATACGGTTATCAGTTTTTATATAAATGAAAAGCTGTTCCAAAAAATAAAGTTTATTTTAAACACTTGAAGGAAATCACCTGGAACAGAGTAAGAAGTAAAGGAGAAGGGTGATACTTGATGCAGCTAGAAAGCTAGGTAGGGGTGAAGTCACACAGAGCTTTGTAGTCCGTGGAAAGGTATTAGAAATTTCTTCTCAGTATAGTGGGAAACAATTGAATAATTTAAATCTGGCATATAATTGGGTCCCATTTGTGACTTAAAATGGTAATAATAAAACTCTAGCTCTTGTGTAGAAGAATGGATAGGAATTGGGTGTGGGACAAAGGAATATTAAAATGGCACCACTAAGGAAGTTCTTATCATAGTCCAAGAAAGAGATGATGTTAGCTACAAAGATTTTGATAGAAAATCTTTAATGAATTTTAAGTATATTTTGGATCTAAAATGGAAAAACTTGGTTATAGATTGAATGTTGGATGGGGCGCCTGGGTGGCGCAGTCAGTTAAGCGTCCGACTTCAGCCAGGTCACGATCTCGCGGTCCGTGAGTTCGAGCCCCGCGTCGGGCTCTGGGCTGATGGCTCAGAGCCTGGAGACTGTTTCCGATTCTGTGTCTCCCTCTCTCTCTGCCCCTCCCCCGTTCATGCTCTGTCTCTCTCTGTCCCCAAAATAAATAAATGTTGAATGTTGGATTGAGGTTGAGTGAATTGTCCACAATAATATTTATTTCCAGCCCTCTGGTAGGATAAAATTTACAGAGATGCATAGAAATACCAGGAGAATGCTTGGATAAAAACATATGGAATTTTGTTTTCTACGCATTGAATTTGGGAAGCTTTGAGTTTGGTGCAGACTTAAAGATAATCAAGCAGTCAATTGAGTATGCTCAGAAGAGAGGTCAAAATAAGAAAAGAAATTGGATAGTTAAGACATTGTAGTTGATATTCACAGACATGCAAATGAATGAGGTCATCTAGGAAGAGAGAATGCAAAGCAAAAAGGATGGAACTAGGAGGAATTGAAGCATTTGGACAGAATAGTAAGACGTAGTGGGGAAATAAACAGAGCTTGACATGTAAGAACATGGAAATGTGTTTTGAGGGAAGTGTTCAAGTCTATTATATGCTGCTGTGAGTTCTAAACAGATGAGAAGAGGAAATGTTTTATTGGATGCAGGAACATAGTGGCCATTCTTATGTCTTAAGAGCAGTTATTATATACTGGTATGCACAGGAATCACGCACTAAGGAATGAATGGTAAGTGACGAAGTTGATTTAGTAGATGTTGAAATATTTCAGGAAGTTTGAGTGTGATGTGGAGCAAGAAGTAGGACAGTAGCTAGGAGGATATATGAAATAAATGTGGGATATTTTTAGAGAGATTTGCTCCTAGATATTTGAGGAGAATACTAAGATCATTGAGAAGACAAGAAGTGATTGGATCTGGAACACATGTGAAGGTATTGGCATTTCATACAAAGGGGAACACTTCCTTCATGGTAATGAGGTAGAAACAAGGAATTAGCTAGAAAGAGAAGACAATGATTCGTATGGAGAATAATACTTAACAAAAATTGGTGATGGAAGAATGATAAATTGTTTTAATTGCTTCTATTTTCTCAATAAAGCAGAAGGTGCATTAATTAGCTGAAAATTAAAGCAGAAGGGAGACACATGTGTTGTTTTTTTTTTGTTGTTGTTGTTGTTTTAGTATTATCCTTCGGGTATACCGTAAGTGTTTTTTAGAGTGAACATACTAAATAAATGTAATCAAACATCTTACAGTGTCAAGTGCTCTTTTAAGGAGGTGATCATGATATTATAGAGATAAGAATATTCAGGTGGTTGGATGTAAGAACAGAGAATGCAGTTGGTTTATTGTATCTCAGGTTGAGGTTTTTGATAGAAGGAGAAGGTACAAGTAGAGATGGGTGAATTAACAAAATGCTGAATATAAGTTTGGGTCATAAAGTATCAGCTGAATGAAAATGGAAATAGAGGCAGAGTGTTTTAAATACTATATACAAGGTAATGGAGTCAATGGATTTTAAGTAACAGCAGATTGTATTAGTAGGGATAATTAATGCTACCACCAGAACAAACAAACCCTCAATTTCTCACTAACCAGCACTAAAAAGGTAATCTCCTCAGGCAAGAAAATTTTGAAATGTATTAGTGAGGGTCTAATTCCATTTAGTGACTAGTTGTTTTAGATTGCCTCTGTTTTGTGTTGGTATCATCTCAATGCATGGCCTTCGAAGTCATTTAGGCAGAGGCAGGGAATGTAAGATTCCACATGCTCTCTTTACAGCCTATACTTTGACCAGAATTAACCACATGACCTGAATTTGCTCCAAGGAAATATGTTTTGTGGAGGATATTTGATAAACACTTTCTCTGCCACAGAGGCCAAAGGTTGCTTTCAGTGTCAACCCAAATTAGATGAGCTGGAAAAATAGAAAACTGTAGACTCTTTGAATTCAGTAAATAGGCAAATTTGCAGTATTCATTAATAACAGAGTCTCTGGCATGACCCTAGAATTGCGTGGCTGTGGTAGAGAGGATGAAAAGGACTTGGGAAATGAAGCTGTAGGTAACTGAGCACAGGCAAAAGTTTCAATGAAGAAAGCCCATAGATTTTAGCAACCACGTAGGGAAAAGAAGGTTATAGGTGTCTGGCATAAACTTTAAATTTTATAATTTTATAATTTCAATAAAATAAATTTAATAAATTTTAATAAAAATGGCAGCAGAGGAGGGGTAATTTATGACCTAGAGGAGATACTGAAGAATGAAGACATTCCCAGCTCCCCACCATGAGATGCTTTGGGTATGAGAGGATGTGAAATCTCTTCTGGAAGAGGGGATTTGATGACATGTCAAATGAAAGTCATATTTTAGTTAAGGCAAGATGATGGGGAAAATGTTCCAGGAAAAGTTTGGAAATAGGGAGCCTGTGTATGCACAAACCAGGAGAGGGTTTGGGAGGAAAATTTGTGGTGGGATCAGCTGAAGAGATATGTATGTATAAGTCATTATGTGGGTGGGATTTCAGGGAATAATGAATAATCAAAAAGGTCAGAACTCTGTAACTGAAATTGCAGTCTTAAATACTAAAACACATGTGAAAGAAAACTACATTAAAATAAAATGTGTATTTGAGGCTCCTGGGTGGCTCAGTCTGTTTAGTGTCGGACTTTGACTCAGGTCATGATCTTGCCATTCATGAGTTTGAATCTCCTTCAGATTCTGTGTCTCCCTGTCTCTCTGCCCCTCTCCCACTAACTCTCTGCCTCTCTTTCTCTCAAAAATAAATAAACATGAAAAAAATTTAGGAAAATAAAATGGGTAGCAAATAAAATATAAATTTATTCTGTGATTAGTTTTTTTTTTTTCTATTTCAACTTTATTCCTTTTTGCCTCTCTATCTAGTCTGCAAATTTTCCCAAATAAATGATCAGTTACTAATGTCCCTATATTATTCTTAGCAATTATTAAATATTTCTGGGCACATTATCTATGTCTTTTTAGCTATCTAATATTAACTTGCCAAAGTAGTCATATCTTTTTTTTTTTCAACCAGGCCACTCGAATTAATAGGCCTTTTCAATGCCTAAAGCAACAACGTAGAGGAAAAGTCAATGTGCTTATTTGAAATCTATTATTTTCGTGAATAACTAAAGCTGTTTCTTCTGTGATATGTGTTTCAGGAGCACCTCCATCTCCCTTTGTCTCTGTCTGCCTGTCTGTCTTCCTCACACACACAAGTTTTCTATACACATTCTTAGAGGAATAAAACTTAAGAATTTGGTGTGTTTGGTACAGTCCAGGGGGTATGGATAAACTTGATTGAGATATGTTCCCCTCAAAATTATATTAACTTTGATTACTCAGATAAGATTTTCATACTCTTCCAAGTACTTGATTCATTTTTCTGCATTACATCTCTCTTCCTCAAAAAGCAGGGCTGGTGGTGGGAATTAAAAAACTGTTAAAAATTTGGCAGAACCCAGATATGTTCCAGAAGGCTGTTTGATACATGAGCTATATTAAATTGAACCCTAATTGTGGGACACCGAAGAGCCTAAATATTTCTGAAAGTGAAAAAAAAATCCTCTTAAGATGAACACTAACAGCCAAGAAGTTTATGAGCAATATCTTCTATCTGAGATTAACAGGCTCCCTGTCCCACACTTATACCCACTCCCTAATGCAATATTGCCAAGGATATCATTATTACTGTTACTCTTTTGCTTGGGAAATAGAAGGAAGCAAGTTGCAATGAAATTGAGGAATATAACTAAAGCTATCCAATAGTGGGATGGACTGTTTTTGTTTGTTTGTTTGTTTGTTTGTTTGTTTAATAGGGAGCTCCCAATCCTAGAAATGGTGAAGTCCAGGGGTGCCTGGGTGGCTCAACTGGTTAAGTGTCTGCCTCTTAGCTCAGGTTGATCTCAGGGTTGTGAGTTCAAGCGCTGTTTTGGGTTCCAAACTGGGCATGAAGCCTACTTTAAAAAGAAAAAAAAAATGGTGAAGTCCATATGACCATCTATCAATTAGAAAGTAGAGGTGATACTTTAACAAGTTGATAGACCTATCTGTTTCCCACTACCTCTTTACTCCAAGGACTTTACATCAATAATTTAAATACAAAAGCACAACATTTCTGCTGGTTTTACTAGCCTGGAGTATCACTTTAAGTGAATAATGGGTAATTGACACTTTCTTTGATTTAGCATTGGCACAACATATGCCCAAATCTCCCTCCCCTCTCTCTGCCTGAACTTAGATGACTACAAGTTGAAGGTTTGCTTTGAGTTTGGTCCTCTGGAATTCACACAGTTTCAAATCAATGTCTATCTACTTATACGCTTAACCAGGCCCAGGAATGCCACTGATGGCTAAAGAGAAGCAAAAGGCTCCACAAAGAATTTCCCATGTACCCCTGCCCCAGCAGCCCATCTGATGTTTCTATGGAAACCTTCACCAGGCAGCAGCATGCCTTACTGTGCAAAGGAATGAGGAGGTGTGTTCCTTTCATTACCATGGCTCCTAGAGAGCAACCACCTCTTAAAATGAAAGAACATGGTGAATACCATTCTTTATTCTGACAGATAAGTTGTTCAGCAGAATGGTGAGTTATTTTCAGAAATTGTACAGTGCTACTCTTCTCTCTCTCTCTCTCTCTCTCTCTCTCTCTCTCTCTCTTCCTCTTTCCCTCTCTCTCACAGTTAAGCATTTCCTTCAGAATGATTTACATAAGATTGGGGGAATGAGGAAGGAAAATAACTCACCTTTATAAAGTGCCTACTATGCACTAGACATTTTGAATGTGTTTCTTTTTAACATTTTCCCAGGAGGAAAATGGTTTACATGGTTTACTTAAAGTGGAACCTCACTCAAATTGGAAAGCCAAGACTAAAATCACTCAAGGTCTGGTTGCAAAGCCCAATGTGTTCATTGAACCCTTAGTAAAACTGAAGGCCTCTTGGAGGTAGGCAGGCAGACAGTGTGGAAAGGGCATGGATCCAAGACCCAAAAAGCTGAATCAATGAAACAGGGTCAAAACTAGGACAGAGGATTAGTGGAGTAGATTGGGAAAGGTCTTGGAAGCATAATAGTATCAGAAATCTAGGCATGGATTCATTCCAGAGGGTACTAGTATGAAACCTCAAAAGTAGTGAGCAGCTATGAATAAGATGGTTAGGTGATAGGAATCATAGAGAGATTATTTTATGATAGATCAAGAATGTTTGTCTTTTGCTGCCAATCATCATTCACTCTGAGGAATAATAGAAAAATACCAATTAAAATGTACCATTTTATTAGTAGTAAGTACTGTTCACCTTAGGAAAAAAAGCTTTAGATAAAGGCTGATTTACTAAATGGCCTCAGTATGAAGCCTAGGTAAGGCCTTCTGTATTATACCAAATCTATATAGTGCTATCAACATATTCACATTTTCTTTTTTTTTAATTTTTTAAAAATGTTTATTTATTTTTGAGAGAGACAGAATACAAGCAGGGGAGGAGCAGAGAAAGAGAGGGAGACATAGAATCCGAAGCAGGCTCCAGGCTCTGAGCTGTCAGCACAGAGCCTGACATGGGGCTTGAACCCACGAATCGTGAGATCATGACCTGAACCGAAGTCAGGTGCTTAACTAACTGAGCCATCCAGGTGCCCCAATATACTCACATTTTCTGACAGAAAAGAGTGGTGGCTGGGTAAGTCAAAACAGCCATTCCTTTTATGAGCTGCCTCTTTGAGAGATGTGCAAAGGTGATGTATCATACTCCATTCCTGCCATTGCTGAGGTCCTTCTAGGTAGTCAGTCTGTCATCTGGAGTCCATAGCCTTGGTAGTCCCATCCTGTTGTCCTAGATTTCTGATGCCCATTGGAAGAATGCTTCACAGCATCTGCTCTGAGGGAGGCCTCAGCACACTGGAACAATGATTAGTTTATGATTCTGACTACCACCTCAAGTTTCTATGCCTAACAAAGCAGGAAACCTTCTTCCAATATCTGTATGTCTTCTCCTCTGTGTGGGGGTTTGTTCTCACACTGCACCTCTGTCCTCTCCTCTCAGTAAGTTTCTGAACTCATCTTCCCACTTATCATATATTAACATTAACCATTTATCTGTCTTTTCAGCCAGATTGTAAATTCCTTGGGCCAAGCACTCTGTCTCATTCACATTTGTATTCCCAATATCTATCAAAGTGCATGATATGCTACAGATGATTTTTAATTGTGAATTTTTTTTCCAGCATCTGTGTCGTCAGATCCTACACTGCTGGATCCACACAAACACTTCTAATCCTTTTCCATGTGACAACTTTTGATATATGTAAGACACTTATAATGTCCCCCATTGTGAGTCTTTTGTTTTTTGGTTCTTGAATCTCCGGTTGTTTCACCCACTTTTTATGGAGTAATTTTGAGTTTGGTCATCAGGTTGATAGTGTTGTTTTCAGTGTTTCTTTGAAAGGAAATCTCGGCGGGATATGCCACCCCTCAAATTCTCTTTCCCGTGAACGTGTTTGACTGTAGTCCAGTTTACGAATGGCTATTTCTCACAGGCAGGCAGAAAAGTTGAAAATCTTGACGAGAAGAAGTGTCCTATTTCTTTAGCTTTATTTCTATTGAACCATTTTCTTATGGATTTCAAATTTTGTCTCCCTTTAGATATCTTTACCTTTCTGAAACTGTGTCCTCCTTTTATGTGAATTTCCAGTTTCTGAGGTATCAATGCGAGCCTTTCATTTTCAAACGGTGATACACATGCATTTTATCAAGTCTATATAATGTCTATTATCTCTTTATCCCTCTTCTCCTGGTCAGATTACACATGGCAAGCAAGAAGGAAAGCAATCTTCATTTGAGAAGTATAGCTCCAACTAGTCAGTTTTGCATTTAATGTCATCATCTTCCTTTAACGTATTTTTCTACCCTACATTCAAACATCTCACCCCACCACGTGCCCAACACTGTAGCCAAAAGTACTTTCCTTGTTTTTCCAAGCACATATACTTCAATTCATTGATAGGCTTATAATCATTTTGTAGAACAAATGTGAATATGCTTGATACAAAACTACTCTTCAGGGTATTTTCTTCTTTTTGTCCATTATTGCTTTTTGGTGCTTCCAAAATGCACCAATTATATATACATATATATATATATATATATATATATATATATATATATATATATATAATTTATTATATATAAATATTTTATATTTATGTTATTGTTATTTATGACACACAGTATAGTTTTATCATAGCTTGAACTCTGGTTGTCAGTGCTCTCAGGAATGTTCCTATCTATGCTGAGAATATCTGGATGGAAAAATCTTATCCTTTTTCTCTATTCCTGCAAGTCAGTGTTAGTTATATAATATTGTATAACAAAACACCCCAAATGTAGCATTTTAAATAAAAAACATTTATTAGCTGCGGTTTCTGTTGGTCAGGATTCTGTGTATAATAGCTTAGTTGCATCCTTTGTTTAGAGTTTCTCACAAGTCTCCAAAGTGTCTATGTTTGTCTATGTTTCAGGGTGAGTCATCTCAAAGTTCAGATAGGTAAATATCTGCTCCAAGAGCACATGGTTGTTAGCAGAATTTAGCTCATCAAGAGCTGCTGAACTAGAGGCTGCCCTCACTTCCACATGGGCAATGGGGCCTCTTCAAAAGGCAGCTTTCTAATCAAAAAGTATAGGCCAAGAAGATAGCAGAGAAGGAATGCTAGAAAGAGTCACTATCTTTTATAACCTAATCATGGCAGTGGTGATCCATAACCTTTGCCACATTTTGTTGGTTTAAAGTGAGTCATTGGTCCAGGCCACATACAAAGGGGTAAGGTTAAATACCAGGTGATGGTTATCTCTAAGGGACATCTTAGAAATCAGCCTACCACAAAGGCCTTGGGTAGGATTTTGTACCAGGCTAACTTAGTAGTGTTAATATTATGCTTGTTGAATTGAATTCATGTAGTTTTTCATACAAATATATTAGTGGATGATGATTTAAAGTATGAAACTTTCAAGGTCATTTTCATTTTATAAAAAAAGATGCTTAGAGATAACAAAGACTTAAACTATAAAGGTGGAAGGTCACACGTTTGTTTCATATTAATCCTATCTCCTATTTGTTTCCATCAATCTCTTTCTAATAATAGTTGAATTTCTATAACTTTTTACCCTTCCTGAGTCCCAATAATTTCTATTACTGCTCTAAATCAAGGGCATAGAAACAGTGTCTGTGGTATATCCTGTCTTAACCTATATTTGTTGTTGTTATCAATTCTGATTACTCCTTAACAGGTTCAATTTCTACTTCTTTATTTGCCTTAATGAATACTGGTAAAATGGTATTAAAAATCAAATTAAATTGGAATTCAGAGATAGTAACAATACAGTATAGCACTTTCTCATTAAGGTTCTCATACTGATATGAACTCCTGAGAATATTTCAATTTATATACAACTGCTTCCTAAGCTAGCCTAAAATAGAATTTGGTATAGGAATTACAAAATGTTTGGTTATTCCATATCTGAGTATCTTGAAAAGTCATAAAATAATGCCCAAGTTGTAATGGCCTACTTGGATTTTGTGTGCCCAATTACTCACATTCACATTACTAAGCCACTTAACCTCTAATGGAAAGTTTATTTCTGTTCTGTCCCAAATTCTTATGCCAACATTCATATTCAAGAAGGATTCTAAGGAATTGTATGGTGTACTGTTAAGAGTTTAGTATTAAATCTTCTAACCTAATGTCTCAGTCTGCACTGACTGGGTTCTGTTATAATTCCCAAGTTTTATAGTGCATTTGCTCCGTAGACCTCTCTCACAGAGAGACTTCCTGCCTTAGATACAGTCATTTGAGCTTCTACCCAATGAATTCCTACCTTGGACTCAGTTATTTCAGCTTCTACCCTGTGAACTAAACTCTATAGCTGAATTTCTTCAACTGAATCCCAGTTTCCCTGTGACTAAGATTCCAACATCAATTTCCTTCTAACTTTTAAATTTCCATTTAACTGGATAAGTACCAAATTTTCTTGGCTAGACTGAAACTCCAAATATAGCAATGCATTTATATCTTTGATGATTTATTGGTTTATAACTTGGGAAGTTCATATTTCACTTCAATTATTTTAGCATATATTCCTTTCCCTGCAAGCACTGAAATCTTTTTGCTTTCAATTTCAGGTGTCTGATTTTAGGATATGCCTAAATTCAAAGTTCTATATATTTTTTTCAGCCTCTGCCTGTTCAGGCTTCAGTTAGCAGCCAACAATAAAAGCCTGATCTCTAAGGCTGAGCCCCATTGTCCTGAAACAATGAGAACCCAGCCTAGCATTATATTGAGAAATTTCCTCCCAGTAATCAGTGAATTCAGATATTATACTGCAGAATTAAGCCTACTTATAGACTGTCTGGAGTTGACCAAACCCTGGGTAGTATATTTACTACTCAGAGATTGTGTTCTGCTTCATATCATGGATGAATCAAATAGTAGCGATTGATTAGGATTTGTTTTATTTTTGTATTGTGAGTCCACACAAAAGTGACCACTGCCATTGGTTCGGTAACTTGAGAGAAACAGGGCTGAAGTCTGAAAGAGTTTTTGAATTTTTTGTCATTGTATCAAAATGGCTGTTCTGTTGTTGTCATCACAGGAAGAAGAAAGAGCTAGATTGCAGAAGTGTTAATCCAATATCCACTCCTCTATTTCTTCTTTAGTAAAAGAATTCTGATTTTGTTGTAGAAATGGGCCCAATGTAAAAATAAACCAGCAAGCAAAGAATCAAGGAATTAAGGACAAACAAAATACCCAGTCCTGAATTTCCTAGACTCTCTTGCAGCTTGATTTTGTGCTAGAACAAAATTTGAGGTATGAGATATGCAGAAGTCAAAGAATAGCTATTTTT
This sequence comes from Herpailurus yagouaroundi, assembly GCF_014898765.1. NCBI lineage: Eukaryota > Metazoa > Chordata > Mammalia > Carnivora > Felidae > Herpailurus > Herpailurus yagouaroundi. Next base: position 3,572,737 of record NW_024412452.1, read on the forward strand.
GGAAAAATTTTTTAGAATGAATGCTGCTTCAGTTAACATACACCCTTTTGTTGTTTTCTCCTCTTCTTCCTTTCTGCCAGAAGTACTATTATAAAATTTGAGTTCAGCCAGAGCTGATAATCAGCTGCTATATCCTACTTCAGCTTTACTGGACGTTTATGCCCAGAAACCATGTCAATTGGCTAGGTATCTATTCTTATTAGTTCCATGTCTGTGCTATACTGGTAGTTGTGAATATTGAATACTACTGCTGGTTTCTGCCACATCTCCTGAATAATACCAAAAGAGTTTCCGTGAGAATTACAGTCATTTCAGCTCTTATACACTTGAGACATTACATCAGTCCTATATTATCTACTTCCCAAATATTTTGTTATCTGAGTATAAGATGAACCTCTCATCTTAAGTCTATGGTGTTTGCAGTTTCTGTTACGTGAAGCTGTACACAAATGCTGACTAACAGATATAGTTACTTGAACATTGACTTATAACCTCTTTATAGAACTCTCTTTGGGTATAAACAACCTGACTGATATACTTACTACTTGGAATGCTTATATCCTCTAGGACTAGAGTCTGGCCCCAAATCTTAGCCTAGCCAGCTGTGTGACCCTAATACCACTCTCAAATTCTTGAGAAATATTCCCATTGATCTCGATATTTGACCTAAATCCCCCACAGTGACAATCAAATTCTTTTAGCAATCTAAATATTTGACTTCGCTGTTTTTCCTGATGTCAAAATTTTTCCTATGTGGATCTCCCTCCAGTACATTAACCCTCCTGGTTTAGGTACTTTGGACACCAAATGTAAATTATATCTTAGTCAGTAGTTTGCTAATGGGACATCTGACTTAATGTAATTTTCAGGTTTGACCTATAGTTAGCATGCCTAGTACCAGAAAAATCATGTCTTCATATTCATGAATCATGTCCTTTGGGATATTTTGTTTATGTCCTCATATTATCACAATTATTCTGCTGCATAGCTCTGATACAGCTTGGACAGTTTTTATTATATCTTTTGTTTAAAGGAGGAAATAGAAAGATGGATGACTTGTCAAAGACTCGTCGAGGATAGCATTATTAACCAATGGCAGAGCTAGATTAAAATCATGGCAGCCATTCAGTAGACTAACATACGCTCAAATTGAGGTATTTTGCAAAATACAAAGAATGATAACATTAAGCCTGTAAGTAACTGGATATATTTATTTAATAGAAACTGTAAGTTATGTATGATACCACTCAATTTTAATTTCCTATTATTCTAAAATAAGTGGATGAAATAAGGCATACTGTTTTTTTGTCCTGACTCAAAAAAGATATATTTTCAATTTGCGGGGCAGATATTTGACAAATTATGAATGAGAATCCCTTATGAATAAAAAATAATTCTCATATATTTGAACAAATAATTAATATTATTTGTTTTTTGCCAGAAGCCCATTTTAAAATGTAGTATAACTATGATGCCAACTTTGGAGTATATGATCTCCAAAATTGAAGATTTTTACTATTAACATCCACTGAGATTTTATACCAAAACCTGGGAGTTATTTTTCATTTCTTTTTTCCCCCTCCAACACTCCTATTAAGGGTAGGCACTAACTCCAGTGGTTTTCATCAAATATTGCTCTAAAGAGCTTTGTCACTGTGTTCCAACTGTTTCTACCTTTATCCTGATCCTTATCACATGAACCGCAAGAAACTATCCCCTAAATATTATTTTGGTCTCAAATCTCTTCTTTCAGGTTGCTGTACCCTGAACTTTATGAGTTATTTTACTTAAACACAAATCAAATGCTTTTCTTTGTAGTTTAGAATACTTCAATGGGACATTATTTTCACTACTGAACATAGTCTGTGCATACTTTCCATTATCTAAATAAATCCGGTCCTTCCCTCACCCCTCCATCTGCTTCTCCAGTGCTTCTTCTCACCTTTGAATTTCAACCTTGAGCCATGGCCAAATATGTGTAAATTTCCTGAGCTAACATGCTGCTTTTGCTTTCTTATTTCCCCTCCTTTTGCTCTCATTCCTCTTCCTCCTTTTAGCTGTGTGCTTTTTGAATGTAGCTTCATCCACTTGTAAGAACATTGCATATCTTTTTGTTGTTATTGTTAGAAAATGTCTTTCTCCAAAACTCTGCTCAAGTATTGCTTTATTTTTCCCCAAGATTTCTCTGACTTAGGAAAAATAATATTGTGATCAATGTGTCTTATGCATACTTGATGATATATGTCACTATGGATTGTATGTTGATGTTGTTTTTTAATCTAGTCCCTTCAGTCATCCTGCCGTTTGATCCACCTCTACCACACCAACACTTAATTAAATGCTTGGCACAAGGCTGGTATTCTTCCAACTGCTATTGAATGAATCTATGTAACAGTATTAAGGAGAAAGGCAAGACTGAGGTGGAGAAAAAGTTAGCAAACTCTCTTTTATCTGTGGATTGTCCAGACAGGGCAGCTTAGCAAACCTACAAACCAAATCTACGTAAGTAGAGCAACAGTTAAACTTTTTTCTATCCAAGATACTATTCTAATTATCACAAACTTACTTATTATGGATGGTTTATATACTTGAAAATTTAAAAAGGCTCCAGAATCTTTTTAAAACACTTCTGGACAACATAGAAGCATTCTAAAATTTTCTCATTTTGTGATCAAAGATATTTTGTTAAGAAAACAAACAAACAAAAAAACAAGGTGCAGAATAGGAAGTATAGTGTGCTATTATTTGTATAAAGAGAAATGGAATAGATGTCTGTGTGTAAGTGTACATGCATTAGTTTGTATGTGCATAGAATAGTTCTAAACAGTTACCTCTGATGGACGGGAAGACTATGTGGCCCAGAGTTGGACTGGGAGGGAGATTTAATTTTTATAATTTTGTAGTATACTTCCCCCCCTAATTTGTTAGTTTTATTCTGTATAAATATGTATATAATTAAACATTTACTATGGAAATGTTTGTGATAGCCAAATTATGTTTAAAATAGAAAAAAAAGAAAGCATTACATGAATGGGTAAATTCTTAGATTTAGAATCAATCACACAGTGGTTTGCATCAATTACCAAGAATCTTAGACTCATTCAAGTTTAGTTGTAACAAGATCACTGGACCTCCTAAAAAGAGTAAATAGATGTGTTTTGCTACATTGCAAATTAACTACATTCACTCATTTGACAAATTGTTCTATCATCATATACACGTAGCTCAAGCTTTCATCTTTAGAGATAGTAAAGCAGAGCTGCTGCTTCATTTAATCTCTACAGACAGCTTTCATGGAGAAGTCATACAAACCTAAATGATGATTTTGTTTCTCCAATACATTCATTACCTGAGCTGTTGCTTTTTCTCAAATCCTTTGTCCATATGGTGAAATCAGACCAAGCAAGATAGCGGGAAATGTCAAAAAGAAGCAAGATTATCCTTACTGAAGATGAGAAAAATGCTTTGTGTTAACTCTTCTATCAGTGGCAGATTGTTCCTGGCAGAGATATATTTCAGCAGGAACTCAAAAGTTAACTTTTGAGATGATTTATAAAGCAGAGGTAGGTCATAGCGATCCAAAGTAAACCTATTGAGAAATATTGACAAAGCAACCATTTCCTACCCTTTCTTCATATCCTGGTGCTTAAATGGGAAACTATTCTTCTCAGGAGGACACTATCAGACTGAACTGCTGGTCCTTTGAATGGAGTTATAGTTTTGCTGGTGTGAACTCATTCTCGACAATGGATTTCTATCAGCTATGAATCTCCATTCACTTCAGGCAAGCTGTAGTTCTTGAAACATTAGACTCTGCACCTGAATGGATTGCTATTGACAACAAATCTTTAGCAATAGGAGTAAAAGAAAGAAAGAAAACTCCCTTAGTCATAATAATCGCAGCTTAGAGTAAGTATGACATTGGAATCAGTATAGGAGGCTGAGTTGTTGGGCTCCTTACCACTGCCTTCCTGAAAGGGTAAACTCACTGATAATTCTTGGGTGAAACTTACCTGTGTTCCTCACACTTTTCCTTGGATGTAGGCTTTCATCATAAATCTAGCTATAAACTCATTTCTTATCATGTCTTAGAACAGCTCCATATCTAAATACTACATAATATCTAATGCTTAGCAAAGACTAAAGACACTATATGTATACTGTAAAACATACACAAAAATACATACATACATAACATATACACACATATTCATTTAAAATATGGTGTTTATAAGAGTAATTGGATGGTATTTCAACATGTATTGTACAATATAAATAAAACAGGTAAAATCAGTCATTGACTATAAGCACAAAGAATTAATTAGTAAACTATTCTGGCAACCTTTCTGCATACTACTGATTATTTCCAAGGCGGTATCAAAATTGGTTTATTAAATGAGTAAAATGATTGAATATTTTTTTAAAAATTACAGGTAAGTCAGAAAATTCTCAAAAATTTTGGGGAGCATAAAATCATCAAACATAATAATATACATATACACACATACCCACTATATTAATTATATAATTATAATGAATTAATTGTATAGTATATATTTATATAATTAATTATATATAAGATATATAATTAATTATATTAATTACATTATGGTTACTTCCATAATTATTTGTGGCTCAGTTTGCTCTCTTTATAAAAGTTAAAATATGTGTTTATTTTCTCCAATGGTGAAATGCAAATAATGATATCCTCTTTTCACAACAATAACTCAAAAAAAAAAAAAAAAAAAGAACTACACGGCAGGAGAACTAGGTACACCTGAAGCTCAGATGATTGTAAATAAATGACAGAAGCCTTTGTGACAGAAGGGTCTTCAGAAACATATCTTGAACTACATGTGCCAGTACTGTGCCAAAACCAATGTGTATGAGAACCAACAGTGTATGTAACAGAAATCATAGTATAGGAGGTATGAACACTGCTCTCATAGATTTACAATCTATTTGAAAATATAATACTAACTCAGTAAATAAATAAGCAGCACTCCATTATATTCAGTATTTTCTGAGTGCTCGTTGTAATACTTCTAAAAATTTTTCACAAAATTACCAGAGAAGCCATAACGTATAACGTCAGTGTGGGATATGTGTGTGTGTGTGTGTGTGTGTGCGTGCGTGCGTGTGTGTGTGTGTGTGTGTGTGTATTAGAGGTAGAAAGATAGAAAGAGAAGAGAGAGAATGGGAACAGAAAGATTAAAGTTTATTTTTAAGCAACATTGTTAAGAGTATCAGGAGACACATATTGAAAAGAATGGACATTAACTTTTATATCCTCCTCACATTTCCTTTTTTATTATTCCTAAATTCTCTCCTCCACCCACCACCAGTAATTAGATATAAATCCATGAAACAAGAATGGTGTGCTTGCTGATCTTTAAAGATTAGCAAAGAAATGGGGGAAAGCACTGAGAAAAGTTGAGGTGCAAAGACAAGGTTTTCATTTTGCAGCCATGCTTAGGGTAGGAGGAAGTCCCTCCATAGACCGATGGTAGGTGTTAAAGAATTGTATAAAATATATTAAAATTCTTTGCCCTGGAAACTTGGGTGGAGAAGCACTTTAAGGGCAGCTTGTTAGGAATTATTAATCACAAAAATCACTACAGCTGAACTGCTAACTCTGTAGGTTAAGAGAGAATGAATGAAGAAAAAAAAAAGGGGAAGAATGAAGATTAGTGGAGCCTCTTTGATAGAGCTAACAGGTTCTAGAGGTGTTGATCCTTTGTAACACCTGATGCATACTCAACTCTACTACATTCACACTGTTTTTTCCTGAATCAAATGCAGATCTTGAAGCAATTCCCCCAATTCTTCATAATGTAGGCCAGTAGTGGTAAAATTCATTTTGGTTTAGAATTATTGGAGAGTTTTAAAAAATACAGACATTTGGGCTCAAACACAGAGATTAGGCCACTAGTTGTGGGATGGGACTAGATAATTTGCATTGCTACCAGTGCTGATGCTGCTGGTTTGAGAACCTCACTTGGAGGATAACTGCTACATTAATCTTTGTTACTATAAAATAGACATGTATTAGTCATAGGTTTAACTGTAAGTTACATTTCCAAAACGACTGAGTATGTCCAGTTCCACAGACCAGTCTACATTTTTGAAAATAAAATCACAACATGCAAATATCTCAGCTGGAACACTTTAAAGGTAAAATGTATTTAATCCTGGACCATTGTCTTCACAAATAAGAAGTAAATTGATTCCAGTAATCATTGCAATTACCTGTCTTTGTTCACGCCCCATGTCTTTATGACAAAAAACAAAGAAACAAACAAAAAAAAAACATGCTATATTGCCTATTGGTAACTCAGCATTATTCTATATAACTTTTGCCATCTTCTCTGTATTACAGAGGCTGGAGGCCAGGAAAACACATAACCCAGACTCTGTTCCCCTGCAGGGCTCTGATTTATCTTGTACCAATGAGAGGCTTTTGCACAAGATTTGGGACAAGATAAGTCATTACTGCTCATATTGTGACATCCAGGTTTCTGGCCTGAACACCGTCAAGTGGGGTTTGGTGGAGGGCAGGTGTGTGTGCTTTGGTGGAGGGAAAGTGCAATGATTTCCTATTTTCACTCAATTTGATACTTCCGGTAGATAAGATCACTGCTGGGTATTCTATACAGGTCCAGCATTTCGTTAATTCCTGTAGAAGAGGAGAGCCTTCCTGACATCCTCGTGGTTATTACTGACCATTTTTTAATTTTCCAGATTTTATTTTTGTTATATATTTGATGGTACTGTCTGCTGGAAATAAGATATTGAGGAAGTATACTGTATCTTATACCAATGAAAGCCAACTGTATACAGGTAAAACGATACCAAATAATTTTGACTTTAGTGATGTTTAAACCTCATTGTAATCCTGGTGACGTGAATAAAGAATTATTAGCATTCATTTTTTTTTTCCTTTGGGAAGTTTTCAAGATAGTGGTGACAGATAATTATACTTGACTTAGGCTCTAATTTGCAACCATGTTACCAATTTCAAACTTTTCTCTCCAGTTTTAATGACTGGTACACAATTGTAGATGGATAAACCAGGGATTTAACAGACACATTTACTGTCACAAAATCCTGAGTCACACTCATTGTTGATGTTTCTTTGCTTACCAACACTAACAGGTCTGGCCTTTTCTACTTTACAGTCATTATTTGACTCCTGAGAGAGCATGGTGGTTAGTTCTTTGTTATGGATCTCACAGTTTCAGAATGTATAACGCTAAAAACATTTCTCTTCAAAACACATGTAATAACTGTCTAAACACTTTCAAAAAATGGTGTTCAGTATCAGCATGGGGAAATATTTGAGATTTATAATCCTGATTGGTTTTTGTTATTGCTCAAAATTACATCCTTCTTAGACCTTGAGATACTTTCTAAATCTAATATCATGGAGATAGTACAGTAGTATATATTCTGAGATTACAAGTTATCGATTGCTTAAATCTCAGACTTGAGGATTGAATCATAAGCGTTGTTGTCTTATGGTCACAATTTCTTTGGTTACATGCCTAGACTAAAAAAGTGGCTTAGCAGTGACATTTCCTGAAACTAGTCAGTCATTACTATTTGTACAAATAATACCAAATTTCACAGTCTGGTTCACCTGTGCACTTTAGGTGGCAGAGGCTGCATGGGCACCGAATGCTCTGGACAAGAGGTATTGAAATAGAATTTTAGTCTCCAGTTTGTCAGTAATGAGCTATAGTTCCTGGGCAATGGGATCAGCTGCAGCTTCATCCAGTCTCAACGTCCTGTTCTGCAAAACAAAACAGCTCTTTAATAGTAGATGAGAAGGTCCATCACAACTATACAATTTTACAATACTTAACAATAATTTCATTGTGTGTACTTGGTGTGACTTCATTTACTTTTAGAATAAGCTTTTAAGAAAAAGTCTTGAATGTAATTCTGTTTCATTGGAACAGATCTGTGCTTTTATATACTTATTCTATTATATAATTGCAGTAAGACTGATATTCAATCAAGGATCTATTATAACAAGCAAAAACCATACTCCTACATGTCAATTAGTTCACAGAGCTCTCCCTCCATAATGATAACCTAGGCCAGTGATAAATTGCTTAAAAGAAAAAAAAAGATTAAAAAAAAAGACTATTTGGAGTATATATAACTAACTGGCTTTCACAAAGAGCTGTGCACTTCAAAATACTGACTTACATTTACCATGACAGTTGGATTTGGATTAATTGTCACATTTCACCAGATTTGTGTTGGAAATAGCTGCAAAAGTTCCTGAAACATTCTTGTACATCTAGGACCATTGCAGAAAGTGAGCTATCATTCAGGCAGTCTACAATTAGTGCGTGACACCCAGGATTAGACAACAGAGAAACACTGTCATTCAACCCAGGACTGACTTTTTTCTTTGGAATAACCTTTTCCCTTAAGACAAGTGCCTTGATGGTTCCTGACATTTGGGACAAAAAATTTAAATAAAACAAAATAAAATCTAAAAAGGTCAAAAGTTTTCTAAAATCATGTTGTGTAAAATATTTGGATCTTGCTAAGTGACAGCTAAAAGAACTCTAGGTACTATTAAATGCAAACATCCTGTTTCCCTTGCATTAATGCAACGTTAAGATGGTTCCAGTTTGAAATAAAAGTGAAGAATGCAAGAGATATCATTTCCCTAGCAGCAACCATTTTTTTTTCATTCTCTGTAGATAGTTTGCAAGATTAGGAACCTGCCAGCTAAAAATAAATTCCAGTATCTATAAGATTGTGGAAGGAGAGCCGATATTGTTAGGAAAATCTAAGCCTCAAGCACCTATGTGACATAAGGAATAATTTTAGTTCAATTAAACTGAAGAAGAATTTCTATTTGTGCGTCTGTTATTCAATATTTGTCAATCCAAGTCCAACATGAGAAGGTACTTTTCTCCTGAGTTTGTAGTGGGGATCCCTCTCCATAAGACTGATACAATTTGTATCTGCAGTGCAAAATCACTAAAAAGGGATTGATTTATTCATCAACTAGTCTATAAAGTAAACAACAAGTTTGATTCATATTCTCTCCTCATCCAGGCAGCCAATTCATTCAACAAAATCAAATAGATTTTCTAGCAGACACTGCATTCATTTGTTCATTCATTTGCTGGAAGCTTAAAGGATGAATTGAGAGATGAAAGGATGAATGTCCCAAAGGAAACAATAAGAAGAGCAGAGATTATGCATCATAAAAATTTCAAGTGGCCTCTGGCCATCCCCCATAATACCTTTGACAAAGCACAACGTGTGCCTTCATCTTGCTTAGGCCAAGTGGCCCCTGCCCTGGTCCACAAGGCCAGAGCATTGTGGACGTAAGGAAAGCATCTAAATCTGCAGGTGTGTGATCCTAGAGAAGCATAGAATGCCAGTAATGGAATGAAACTTAGGGGTTACAAATGAGGAAACTGAGGCTCAGAAATGTGATCTAGCTGATGGAAAGGCTCAATTGGCTATAGAAATCACATATTTTGAATGTTAGACCATAAGATGAGAAATAAGCAGTTTAAAAGGCAGTGGAAGTTAGATTTGGGTGATGGACAAAAATATTAAGCTGGATTGGAGGGAAAGTGTGGCTGCTGATTATTAATCTGTTTCTTTTCAAAGCTTTTTTTTTTCAAGAAAGTGACTGACACGTAGTGTAATAAGAGTGAGAAGGTGACAAGAAAAATAAAATGAGAGAATCGTCTATTAGGAAATCAAGGATGAGAAAGGAAATGCCAACAACTTTAAGTGAGATCTAAAAAAGGTTATGGTTCAGAATATAAAATATTTCACTAAAAGTTATGTGAGTTAATCCACTAAGGTTTTTTGTTGTTATTGTTTAGTTTACCATCCTGTTTCTTGTTCACTTCTGAGTTAAAATAAATGGAATTCAGAAAAAATCATCCAGGAGAGGTGCAGAGAAGAAAAGACTTTTTAAATTGTGATTCTTGATCCCATTTCTGGGGCTAATTTAATTCTTTATTCATCAGAGCTCTTAGTAATATGGCTTTTTATTATCCATTCCCTATATGCATTCATTCATGTATGTTTAAAAATCAGGAAGGATTTCCAAGCTTCTTTAGGTAAGGTTAGAAAGGTTCAAAATAAATAACTCTCTATGGGAGTAATTTGGGGTATTGCAAGACCAGTTTCTTAGAATCACCTGCTGAGATTTTTTTTTTTTAATTTATATAGTATCTCTTCTCTGTCAAATCCTGATAGCTTCCCCCCAATTAGTCCCTCCCCTTGTCAGTGGCTCTCAGTTTCCTAATGATCTACTCTTACCTACAGAAGTAGATACAGCCTTTAGGTACATGGAAGAAGAAAAAAAATACTTAAAACCTGGCTGATTTACACAATTGAACGTAGAAACTTGGTTTATTTTTGTCCTGAATTAAACATAAAACAAACAAAAATAACAAAATAACAAAACTTCCAAAAAAAGTGGCTGGATTTTTCTTTAAACTAAATATTTTTCACCATCAATGTATTTGGAAGATTAGCTTAAAGAGCTTTGAAAAGGGATGAAATGGAGATTTCTTTTGCTAAATAATTTTTCTTTGGACTAAACCATCTCATTCTGGCTAGTATGAAGGCAAACAATAACACAATAACAATCTGTCATAACAATAGCAGTTTGTTACTCTTGACCATTTGTTCTAAGAATAACACAAATGAGTCAAGTAGGACAAATTGAGGAGATGATGGAAAACGGAAGAAGTAGGCCGTATTATAAATGCATACCCTTTTTAATGGGAACAAGTTTCTCAGTTCTAGCTACTTTTCCTTGAGTCCCCTTCGGACTCTGTGCTAATAGCTCAGAGTCTGAAGCCTGCTTCAGATTCTGTGCCTCCCTCTCTCTGCCCCCCCCCCCCACTCATGTGCACACTCTCTCTCTCTCAAAAATAAATAAACATTAAAAAAATTAAAAAAAAATAGTTGGCAGTTAAATCCCATCTTTAAAACAACTATGCTATCACACAAAGTACATCTGCAGGAACTTAGGAGCTACCAGTTTTTTTGTTTGTTTTGTTTTTTAATTTAATTTATTATTTTTTTTTAATTTACATCTAAGTTAGTTAGCATACAGTGCAACAATGATTTCTTCAGGAGTAGATTTCTTCATTCCCTTACCCATTTAGCCCATCCCCCCACTTCCCCTCCAGTAACCCCTGTTTGTTCTCCATATTTAAGAGTCTCTTATGTTTTTTCCCCCTCACTGTTTTTATATTTTTTTGCTTCCCTTCCCTTATGTTCATCTGTTTTGTATCTTAAAGTCTTCATACCACATCTTCTTAATCCATTCATCCATCGATGGACATTTGGGCTCTTTCCATACTTTGGCTATTGTTGATAGTGCTGCCATAAACATTGGGGTGCATGTGCCCCTTATAAACAGCATACCTGTATCCCTTGGATAAATACCTAGTACTGCAATTTCTGAGTCATAGGGTAGTTCTATTTTTAATTTTTTGAGGAACCTCCATACTATTTTCCAGAGTGGCTGCACCAGTTTGTGTTCCTCGGCATCCTCACCAACATCTGTTGTTGCCTGAGTTGTTAAAGTTAGCCATTCTGACAGGTGTAAGGTGGTATCTCATTGTGGTTTTGATTTGTATTACCTTAAGGATGAGTGATGTTGAGCATTTTTTTTCATGTGTCGGTTGGCCATTTGGATGTCTTTGGAGAAGTGTCTATTCATATCTTTTGCCCATTTCTTCACTGGATTATTTGTTTTTTGGGTGTTGGGTTTGATAAGTTCTTTATAGATTTTGGGTACTAACCCTTTATCTGATATGTCATTTGCAAATATCTTCTCCCATTCTGTCAGTTGCCTTTTAATTTTGCTGATTGTTTTCTGTGCAGAAGCTTTTTATTTTTATGAGGTCCCAATAGTTCATTTTTGCTTTTGTTTCCCTTGACTCCGGAGATGTGTTGAGTAAGAAGTTGCTGCAGCCAAGGTCAAAGAGGTTTATGCCTGCTTTCTCCTGGAGGTTTTTTATTGCTTCCTGTCTTACATTTAGGTCTTTCATCCATTTTGAGTTTATTTTTGTGTGTGGTGTAAGAAGGTGGTCCAGGTTCATTCTGCATGTCGCTATCCAGTTTTCCCAGCACCACTTGCTGAAGAGACTGTGTTTATTCCATTGGATATTCTTTCCTGCTTTGTCAAGATTAGTTGGCCATGTGTTTGTGGGCCCATTTCTGGGTTCTCTATTCTGTTCCATTGATCTGAGTGTCTATTTTTGTGCCATTACCATACTGTCTTGATGATTAGAGGCTACCAGTTTAAATCTCAGTGTTAAGAAAGTAAGTTTTCTTTGTTTTTCTCATCTTGGCTCTTACAAGTGACTATCTAATTTGAGTTTCGTTACATGGCAGTCAGGCTTGTATGGATCCCAGTCAAAGTTGACTGAATGAAAAAAAATATATAGCTGCTCTGGTCTAAAGCAGTGAGTCCCAACGTTTTAGGGTTTTTTACCAAGCCAGAAAATTTCAAAATAAATGTTGAGGACTTGCCAATGTCAAGAACATTAAAACAAAACAAAAAATCATTAAAATGCTAGATACAATGACCATAATTAAATACAAGAATTTAACATGTTTTATTAAAAAGCGAGCAGTCCTTGGGTGCCTGGGTGGCTCAGTTGGTTAAGTGTTGGACTTAGGCTCCAGTCATGATCTCATGGCTTGTGAGTTCCAGCCTTGTGTCAGGCTCTGTGCCGACAGCTCAGACCACTGACTACTGATGCTGTAGACACCATCGCTGTGTAGAAAACTTTGCTCTAAAACATCCAAAGATCTAACTCTACATTGGTAATTCTAAACAATGTGATTTTGCTGCCCCCCCCCCCCCCCCCCGCTTCAGATGGAATTTGACAAGGGAGGAAGGGAGTGGTTGCTACTGACACTTAGTTGGTAGAGGCCAGATATTCTGATAAATATCATACATTCACAAAGCAGTCTCTAATGAATCATCTAGCTCAAAATGACAACAGTTCTGAGGTTGAAAAACTCTGCTTACTCGATTGGTCCTTCACTGACAGGCAGGAATAATGGGCTGTTGACATTTCCTCCCTTAAACCCTGGGCACTCCACTACATCACCTTCCTTATCTGTATACCATCCTGGTACTTTTAATGGGCTTATGACAGGATTATTCCACTGACATCTAAAAGCACACCTAAACCAAGAAAACATTGCAATTCTAAGTTTGGAAATAAACTAATGCAAGTATTTTTCAAATATCCAATGTGCTTACAAATTATCTTTTACAATTATGAATCCAAAATTAATAAATATATTTGTATAGTACATAATTGTTGGGAATATTTTTCATTGTTGAGATGAAGTTCATATAATGTAAGATTAGCAATTTAAAAAGTGAGGAATTCAGGGGTGCTGGGTGGCTCAGTCAGTTAAGCATTCAACTTTAGCTCAGGTCATGATCTAAAGGTCACTGAATTTGAGCCCCGCGTGGGCTCAAATGACTCATGAGCATGGAGCCTGCTTTGGATTCTCTCTCCCTTTCTCTCTGCCCCTCCCCAACTCTCTCACTCTCTCTCTCTCTCTCAAAAATGAACATTTAGAAAAATTTGTTAAAAAATTAGAAAGTGAAAAATTCAGTAACATATAGTACATTCGTAGTTTTGTGCAACCATTACTCTTTCTTCTAAAACATTTATCACTCTGAAGAGACCCTGTACCCACCAAGCAGTTGCTCCCCATTTCTTTTTCACCCCAGCCCCAGAAACCCATCAATGCTTCCTATTTCTATTCTAGATATTTCATGTAAATGGAATCATACAATATGTGATCTTCTGTATATGACTTGTTTCATTTAGCATATTTTCAATGTGTATTTGCATTGTCACATATATCAGTGTATCTTTCTGTTTTATGGCTAAATAATATGACTTCTTATGTATGGATCTACCTCAGTTTGGCTTTCCACTCATCCAATGATAGACATGTGGGCTGTTTGTACCTTTTGGTCATGTGAATCATTCCACTATGAATGTGTGTGTACAGGTATTTGTATGAATACTTGTTTTCAGTTTTTTTAGTGACTTACTTAGGAGTGGAATTGCTCAGCTGTAAGGTAATTTTATATTTAACTTGTGAGGAACTGCCAAACTGTTTTCCACAGAGACAAAACTATTTTACATCCCCACCAGCAATTGATGAGTGTTACAATTTTTTTACATCCTCACTAACAGTTTTTATTTTCTGTTGTTTTGACTATACCTATCCTGGTGGGTATACCTCATTGTTTTGTTTTGCATTTCTCTAATTACTAATGATTTTGACATCTTTTCATGCATTTATTGACCATTTAAATATTTCCTTTGGAGAAATGGCTGTTTAAGTTCTTTGTTTACTTTTTAGTTGAGTTTTTTTTTTTTTCTTTTTATTCTTGAGTTGTAAGTGTTCTTTATATATTCTGGATACTATACCCTTATCAGATATATTATTTTCAAATATATTCTCTCCTATGTAGGTTGTCTGTTCACTTTTTTGATAATGCCCTTTGATAAACAGTTGTTTTATGAAATACAATTTATCTATTCTTCCTTTTGTTGCTCATGCTTTTGGTAACATATCTAAGAATCCATCACCAAATTAAAACTAAAAGTACCAATGGCTAAATGCCAGGATTTTCCAACCTTACTACAGGCCTGACTTCTAAAAGTTTAAAATTTTGTTGGAAATTCCAGCTAAATAAGGCTTACATAGTCCTAAGAAAAACAAAATGTGAATACAGCACAAATAAGTTCCAAGAAATCCCTGCTGACCATAATTAACTCAGAGAATCAATCAGAGCTAATGTTGTCTATTATAATACACATAACTCATTCCTCAATAATAGGTTACAATCAATATGTCCACCAGGACCAGAATTTCATTGTTTAATATGTCTGCAGGATCTATGTAACTTTAAGTGTTCTTATTTTTATGTATTTTCCTTTGAGGGATGTTTTTCTGAATCTAAATTTAAGATCTATAGCATAACTGTAAGAACAATGCTTGTTCTGAAAATGATTTGAAATCAAAGTTCCTGGAAAACTCAGGTGTGGTCTTCATTTTACATGGGTTAGGGTTCATTTTACAAGGCCATTCATTTTACAAGGCCAGAGAAGTTAATCCTGTAGACATGGATAGCATTGAATGTCTCTTGCTTACTCTTCCCTAAACATGGATTTTTTTCTTTCTTAAAAAAAAATCCATTACCAAACCTACAGTCATAAAGATTAACCTTTACGTTTCCTTCTAAGATTTTTATGGTTTCAGGTATTATATTTAGGTCATTTATCCATTTTCAGTTAATTTTTGCATATGGTGTGAGGTAAGGGTCTTTTTATCCTTTTGTATTTGTATATATAGTTTTCAGCAATCGAAGAGACTGTTATTTCCTAATTGGATGGACTTGACACTATTGTCAAAATTCAACTAGCTAGCCATGTATGGGTGTATTTCTGGATTCTCATTTCTATCACATCAATTCATATGTTTGTCCTTATGTCAGTGCCATATTGAATTATTGTAGATTTACAGTGAATTTTGAAATCATAAAATGTAAAGTATTTTTTATACATAGCATTGTGCAAAGTACTGGGTAAAAGTTGAAAGAAGTTAAAACATGGTATCTGCCTTTTGGGAAATAATTTATATTCAAATGAACAGAAAATATTAATGTAAGACAGCATATGACTAAATACCAAAATGTGTTGTTCACATAATGAGAATCATAGAGTCAGAGAGTAGGAAGACAAAATAAGCCAAAATGGTTGAAAGTATTCTTAAAGCTCATGTGGGAACTGATATCTGCTTTCAAGGAAAGGTTAGAAATTCTATGAGTGAAGGGGAGCATGGATTAAAATACTTTTTTTTTTTTAAATTTTTTTTCAACGTTTATTTATTTTTGGGACAGAGAGAGACAGAGCATGAACGGGCGAGGGGCAGAGAGAAAGGGAGACACAGAATCAGAAACAGGCTCCAGGCTCTGAGCCATCAGCCCAGAGCCCGACGTGGGGCTTGAACTCACGGACCGTGAGATCGTGACCTGGTTGAAGTCGGACGCTTAACCGACTTTGCCACCCAGGCGCCCCAAAATACTTTTTTACATGCTTACATTTCACTTTTCTTTATGACTTTTCTTTTTTTTTCAGTTCATTTATTTTCAGAGGGAGAGAGAGTGAGAGAGAGAGAGAGAGAGAGAGAGCAAGCACGTGTGCACACAAGTAGGGGAGGAGAAGAGAAAGAGGGAGAGAGAAAATCCCAAGGCATAGAGCCTGACTCAGGGCTCTGTCCCATGAACCATAAGATTGTGATCTGAGCCGAGATTAAGAATTGGGTGCTTGGGGCGCCTGGGTGGCGCAGTCGGTTAAGCGTCCGACTTCAGCCAGGTCACGATCTCACAGTCCGGGAGTTCGAGCCCCGCGTCGGGCTCTGGGCTGATGGCTCAGAGCCTGGAGACTGTTTCCGATTCTGTGTCTCCCTCTCTCTCTGTCCCTCCCCCGTTCATGCTCTGTCTCTCTCTGTCCCAAAAATAAATAAACGTTGAAAAAAAAAAAAAAAAAGAATTGGGTGCTTAACTGACTGAGCCACCCAGGTGCCCCATCTCTATGTATGTACATAGATAACCTATGTAGCTTATCATAACCTGATATTACTCTGGCTTTTATGCATGAGGAATTTGGTAAATTAGTAATGAAGATCAGGGAAACTAGCTTCTTTTGAACTATGCAAGTGATTGAGTAGTAATGAATTCTAGAAGCTAAGGATCAATGAATAGTGCCAATATTGGTCATACAATCAAGAGAACCTTTCAAGTAGGCCCTAATTCACTCTTGAAGACTCACATTCTGCTCTGGATTTACTGAAAAACTCAGTGTTTTCCCAATCTTCTCCTGTACTGAGAATAACCTATATTACTCTTCTTGCTTGCTTTTCATCACACTTGTGCATGTTTTCTGATTCTATCATCATAGTAAGAAAGCAAGTGTCTATATATGCAAAAAGGGTCAGTAAATTTGTTAAAATGAAGCAAGCACAAATTCAACCTCTTTTACCGGTAAACTTATGGCTAGTTTTTTCTGTCATCTTTGACTATAATTTCTTTTCCTTCCTTCCTTCCCTCCCTCCCTCCTTTTCATTTTTGGAATTCATCTGCCTACCAATGCAACTCCCTGCTTCTACCACAAGTCTTGGCCCTTGTCATTATTCACTCAAGCAAGGTAGTTAAAGCTCAGATTTCAAATAATTCTTCTCTGTGTTTTTTGAACATGTTTTTAGGGAAGGTGAGTTTCTGTGAGAATTATGGCACATTATACTCAACCAGTCACTTTGTGTCAACTGTTGGAGACTCAGCAGAATAGTTTTCAGTCTAATCTACATCAAAGTCCCCATCTTCTCTTTTAAAAAACAGTGGAGGAAAAGTGTCTATTCATGTCTTTTGCCCTTTTCTTAACTGGATTTTTGTTTCTTTTTTGGCTGTTGGGTTTGATAATTTCTTTATAGATTTTGGATACTAACCCTTTATCAGATATGTCATTTGCAAATATCTTCTCCCATTCTTTAGGCTGCCTTCTAGTTTTGTTGATTGCTTCCCTTCACTGCGCAGAAACTTTTTAAAACATTTTTTAATGTTATTTATTTTTGAGAGAGAAAGAGAGACAAAACATGAGTGGGGAAGAGGCAGAGAGAGAGGGAGACACAGAATCCAAAGCGGGCTCTAGACTCTGAGCTGTCAGCACAGAGCCCGACGTGGAGCTTGAACCCATGAACCTTGAGATCATGACCTGAGCTGAAGTCAGATGCTTAACTGACTGAGCCACTCAGGCGCCCTCCAGAAACTTTTTATCTTGATGAAGTCCCAAGAGTTTATGCTAGCTTTTGTTTCCCTTGCCTCCAGAGACATGTCTAGTAAGAAGTTGCTATGGCCGAGGTCAAAGAGGTTACTGCCTGTGTTGTCCTCTAAGATTTTGATGGTTTCCTATCTCACATTTAGGTCTTTCATCCATTTCAAATTTATTTTTATGTATGGTATAACAAAATGGTCTAGTTTCATCCTTCTCATGTTGCTTCTCATATTGTTCGATTTTTCCATTGTATTATTTCTTTTTTTAGGTTTATTTATTTAGATAAAGAGAGAGAGAGAGAGTGGAGGAGGAGCAGAGAGAGAGGGAGAGAGAGAAGACCCCTGCAGGCTTTGCATCATCAGCAAGGAGCCAGATGCAGAACTTGAACCTATGAACCATGAGACCATGACCTGAGCTGAAATCAACAATATGTTGCTTAACCAACTGAGCCACCCGGGCGCCCCATTCTATTTTCTATCTTAAGGGAAAAATGTGTGTGTGTGTGTGTGTGTGTGTGTGTGTGTGTGTGTGCGTGTGTGTGTGTGTTTGTGCATGTGTATGTGTGTGTAGGCATTGTGTGTGTAGGCATTGTGTGTGTGGTATATATATTAAATGAAATGTCTCTTAGGTGATCTTTTTCCAAAAAAAATCACTAGAGTCCAGGGTGCCTGACTAGCTCAGTCAGTTAAGTGTCCAACTTCAGCTCAGGTCATGATCTCATGGCTTGGTTTATGAGTGCAAGCCCCCAGTTGAGGTCTCTGCTGTCAATGCAAAGCTCACTTCAGATCCTCTGTACCCCTCTGTCTCTGCCCCTTCTCTGCTAGCTTGCTCACTCTCTCTCTCAAAAATAAATAATAAAAAAAATCACTAGAGTCTAAGTTAATAAAAATCCTAAGTTTCAAAAGAAATGGTTTTGCCTAAGATTCATGTAATTGAAGAAAAAGTGTTCCCAAGGAGTGTATTTTAAAAACTCCATTCTGGCATTTACTTGCATTTCTATAATAATAATTACCAAACAAAATTGGTCTTCCTGTACTTGATGGATAGCCTTATGAATATACAAAGACATTCTCATAACCATGAGCTGTGTAAAAGCATGTACATTTGGAATGGAATATCAACATCTTGGGTTGCCTCATTCCTTAGAGGCTGTGGAGGTCTGATGGAACAGAGGAGCACTGATTTATTGCAATGCTAAGGACTATACCAGGGATGTCTGTGATCCAACTCTGGAAATACAGAGCTCATCTAAAGCAGAGACTCCCAAGAATTGTATTCTGGCTGCAAGCATAGACAGAATTTTTGATGCCACCTTGTTTTCCATAGTTCCTGCACCCACACATAATTGAATATCATGTTGGGGTTGTAGAGGCACAAATGCAGCCCCTCCATGCTGCCCGTAACAGCAGGTGACGTAAGTGCTTTGGAAACGTGAAGGCTCATTTTAGGAAACTCATCTGTGCCTAATTCCTCCGTGGAGCAGAATGCCTAACTTTGGGTTAGTTTCTCTCCATTGCGATTTACTTCCTCTTATTTGAGCTCTCTGTGTGGGTTTGATAAAGCTACTAAACCACTCTGAATCTTAAGTTACCTAACTGTAAAGTGAGAAACTTCAACACAGTGCTATTAAAAGTCTAAATACATGTAAAATCCTGTGTAACTATTCTATGATAAGGGAAATTATCTAGCATTTGTGTTTTGAATGATTTAATTATAATTTAGTTCAAAACCTACTTTTGAGAATTAACAGGAAGGTTCTTTGGGATGATTTTTGTGGGTAATCAAGCTGACTGCCTAAAAAGGCAGCTTATTGCTGTCCTATAGAACTTTTTATAATGATGTGTAGATATTTTGTATCTTTGTTGTCCAATACAAGTGTGTCACTAGCCGCATGTGGCTATAGTGTGAGTGAAGAACTATTTTTTATGTTAAGTAATTAAATTTAAGTTAAAATAGCCACACGTGGTCAGTGGCTACTGGATCAGCACAAATTCTAGGCTCTATCAAAATATCCTGATACTGTATGCATTTCTGAAACAACTGCTTGCATAGTATCTTCTTTTTTTTAAATCACAGTTTGAAAAACAACAACAAGAAATAAAGATCAGTTCATCCAGTGTATCTTCTTACTTTTTTTTTTAATTTTTAATCTTTCTTTACTTTTTGAGAGAGAGAGAGAGAGAGAGAGAGAGAGTGCAAGCAAAGGAGGAACAGAGAGAGAGAGAGGGAGACACAGCATCTGAAGCAGGCTCTAGGCTCTGAGCTGTCAGCACAAAGCCCTATGTGGGGCTTGAACTCATGAACCATGAGATCATGACCTGAGCCGAAGTCAGACGCTTAACCGACTGAGCCACCAGGTGCCCGCAGTGTATCTTCTTACTATTGTTAAGACAATTGTATTCTTTGTGCTATGGACTGTGATAATGACTCAATGTCATGTTATTTAGGACGTGTCCATGGACCTCAAATAGTGCACTGGCTACTAAAATGACAGGTATAGGGCGCCTGGGTGGCACAGTCAGTTGAATGTCTGATTCTTGGCTTTGGCTCAGGTCATGATCTCACAGTTCCTGAGTTCAAGCCCCACATTGGGCTCTGCACTGATGGCACAGAGCCTGCTTGGGATTCTGTCTCTCCTTCTCTCTGTCCCTCCCCCGCTTGTGCTCTCTCTCTCTCTCTCTCAAAAATAAATAGATAAACTAAAATGACAGGTATGTATATTAAATATCATATGACAGTCATGTATGTCTTGATACAGATAAGCACAGGGTGCTGCTAGAATCCAGGGAAAGTCATTTACATTTGACTAAAAGGAAATGCATTCACAAAGAGGTGACATTTGAATTGAATTTGAAAACTAAAAAGAAGTAATGGGACTTAGATAAAGGAAAAACTTCTAGCCATAAGCAGAATTTCTAGATAAAATAAAACAAGATAGTTTTAATATGCTTACAAGGAAAAAAAAGGAATTTTCTATCTTTTTAAAAAGGAAAGAAAATTGACAACTAAATTGGTAAACACACAAACTAACACTGCAGCTGCCGCTGGACTATATTGGCCCTGGAGGTTATTGCTCTTTGTAGTCTAGAGGTTTGGGGTTTGCAGTCTCCCCAGGATACTAGACAAGGTCATGGGAGTGTAAACAGAGACCTCCGTAAAACCAGCATCCTGCAGCAAAAGGCTGTACCCTTGGTGAAAGGTTGGACTAGCCACCAGAGAAGACAGTCAACCACACAGTATCTCTAAGGTAGTGATTCTCAAACTTGGCTGCATATTAGCATCACCTGGGGAGCTGACAAACAAATGCACATCAAAGGAACAAAAAGCAAGGATGCCAAGGCCATGTCTGCCAGACTAATTAAATCAGAATCTCTGTGGGCATCCATCTTTATTTAAAGCTCCACAGGCAATTCCAAAGTGCAGCCAAGTTTAAGAACCGCTGTTGGAGGTGATCTTCTCAGAGAATTTAGAACTCTAAATATCATGCAAAAATGGGATTTAAATTTATTCTAAAGCCTTGAGCAGAAAATTGTAATCAGAAATACTAGCAAGAATAGCCCCCCCTAAATTACCGATACTCCTGGGCTCCTGGCAAAAGCACCCTATAGGAATATTTCCACAACTTGGGATGCAAAACGAACTTTTCCAAAGTTGAACTAAAAGAAAAAACAAAAAACAAAACCAAACCTGAATTCAAAATTCCACAACGAATAACACTCAGCAATAAAGGGCAAAATTAGAAGTTCAGAAGGAATATATAAATTATCTTTTATAATGATTTCTTAAAAGGAAAGAATAAAAAGTAAAAAGAAGGAACTGTAAGACCAGACGATCATTATTGAAGGTTTATTTTGTGCCAGGCCATGCCAGGCACATTCTATGGGTTTGGTGTTACTGGTAGCTTGAAAAATGAAAACAAAATGAAACCTAGAGGAGAATGCGTGTATGAGGGAACTTAGGTTTTTGGTTTTTTTTTTTTTCAATATTATTATTATTGTTGACTTTTTAATTTTAGGTATTTAGGTAAAACATTTGCTAGGAAAATTTTGCTAATGCACATTTAAGAGGACTATGTAGAACATACAGCCAATCATTGTCATTCACAGAGGGAAGCAATGAGCCCCTGAAATTAGCCGAATGGCCCATAGCCTCTAGTGCTCACCTGCACCTCCTATTAGCATTTACCTCTGAAAAGTGACTTCTGAATCCCCTGACACCTGTAAATCTCCTTTCTCAATGAGGGCTGCAACGGTAACAAACTTAGTTTTAAATAGAGGCTGAATATATTCATATGCAGAAAGAAAATAGCCAAAAGAAAAGAATAGTTGAACTTTTAGATAGATAGGGGATTACTAAGTCAATTAAGTACCTTAGGTAGACATGTTTTTTACTGACTAATATCCCAATCTTTTTCTCTGTCTTTGATAACAAAGGTGTGGTGGATAATTTTATGTGTCAACTTGGCTCGGCCACGTACCCAGATAGTTGGGCAAAAACCCATCTTGAGATCCCAGTGAAGGTGTTTTTAGATAAGGTTAACACTTAAATCAGTAGACTTTGAGTAAAGCAGATTAACCTACATAATATGGATGGGTCTCATCCATTTAGTTCTAAGCCTTAAGATAAAAAAATGATCTCCCAAGGAAGGAAGAATTCTGCCTCCAGACAGCGCTAAGAATTGAGCCGCAAAATAAACTTCCCTCAGTCTCCAGCCTGTCAGCCTGCCCTGCAGATTTTGAACTTGCCAGTCTCTACAGTCTTGTGAGCCAATTCCTTAAAATAAATCTCAGTCGTTCTCTCTCTCCCCTCCCGTTCCTCCCTCTCCTCTCCAGTGTGTGTGTGTGTGTGTGTGTGTGTGTGTGTGTGTGTACACATGGGTTTTGGTTCTTTTTCTCTGGAGAAGCCTGACTAATATATACAGCAAATTGCATATTGGCTCCATTTCTTTGCTGCTTCCTCTATCTACAGCAATTTACATTTGACTTTGCAGTCTCTCCTATTGAAAATGGAATGTATTTTCCACTTCATAAATTTGAGCTTGATCTTGTGGCTTGCTTTGACCCTTGGGCTCTTAACAAACGTTGTAGAAGGAGAGGCTTTACAATGTGCTTGCTTGATTTTGCTGCTTTCCTGCACCTCTACGATCTCCATCAGAAGACTATGTTCTGACTAGCCCAATGGCAGTTGGAGACAAGGGCACAGACTTGACCCAGATCACTTAGGCCATAATATGGGTGGCTGAAGCAAAGTATAGCTGAAGAAAAGTTATGAAATAAGGGTCAGGGCCAGTTGTGTAAGTAATCCACATGAATATTAAAGTCCTACTTATTTTGTCTAGGAATTAGAGAAATTATCAGCCTCTCCTTGAAAGAGATACAGGCCTTAGAGATAAGACAAAAGTGAAAAACATACTGTGTAGAGGGTTAGGGAATACATTTTTGCTTGAATATTTTTTAAAATTAAGATTGAAAATACTATTTTCAATTAAAAAGTATACAGTCCGTAAAATAATTTAAGTAATCCCTTATATAGTTAGTTATGCAGGCAATAGAGCAAATTTAATGAAAATAAACTTGAACCTTTATCTTTGAGAATATTTAATGCTGGAAATTCAGAGAACTTTACTATTGAAGATTTTTGATCAGATTCGTTTTTCTTGTCAATCACATCTGGTTAATAGTTACCTCTGTGCATGGCACCACTTTCCCATAAGCCCAAACAAATGTGTTTTCCTTGTGATCTCACCAAATATTTATTGTCTCGGTACATTGACTTGATTTATTAATTTGAATTTAAGCTTTCCTTTAGGTGTCATTAGAATCAGAGGTAAGCTTAGGAGGCAGTTTTAACACATTATATGTCTCCTTCACATGCACTTTTTTTCCCTCAAGGATATGAAGGAAAATGATATTTAATGATTAATATTAAATGTAAAATATTTATTTTAATTTTTTTAACGTTTTATTTATTTATTTATTTTTAACGTTTATTTATTTTTGAGACAGAGAGAGACAGAGCATGAACGGGGGAGGGACAGAGAGAGAGAGGGAGACACAGAATCTGAAACAGGCTCCAGGCTCTGAGCAGTCAGCACAGAGCCCGACGCGGGGCTCGAACTCACGGACCGCGAGATCATGACCTGAGCCGAAGTCGGCCGCTTAACCGACTGAGCCACCCAGGCGCCCCAAAATATTTATTTTCAAAATGTATGTGTAATCAAGCAAGATCACGTGCTGAGAGTATTCCTGTCCTCAGAAATACTAAATATACCACAATGAAAATAAATAATAGATACATGGTTTGTCATATTGGAGAATGATCAACTAAGAAATGTTATTTTCTGACAAAGCCAGAAACCTTCATAATTTAACTTATTTATTATATTTTTTTCCTCTTTAGTTCTCAAAATTTCCTTGTATTCCACTAAAATCTCACCCCTTTGGACTAAAACTGTCTAATCTTGAACACCAAAATTTTTGTGTCAGTTGCGTGACATTATTTAAACCTTACTAAAGCTTGATTTCCTCAATTAGTAATGGGAGGGTAAAAAGAGAATTAATCAATCAGAAGGGTGCATAACAATTATAACACAATCAAATAGCATATCACAGTGCCTAGAGCCTGATGTGTACTCAAATGTTAACTTTTACTTATTTATTGTTAATTTGAGTATAGTTGACACACAATGTTACGTTAGTTTCAAGTGTACAACTTAGTGATTTGACAAGTCCCTACATTATACTGTGGTCACCACAAGTGTGGTTCCTATCTGTCCTGTTCCCTTACTATTATAATATTGTTGATTATATTCCTTACACTGTGCCTTTTATTCTTGAGACTTATTCATTCTATTACTGAAAGCCTATATCTCCCTCTCTCCTTCACCTATTTTGCCCAATCTCCCACCCCTCTCCCCTTTGGCCATTTGTTTTTTGTATTTATAGGTCTGATTCTGCTTTTTATTTGTTTTGTTTGTTTGTTTTGTTTTTTAGATTTCTTTTGTGGAGTTGAGTCATTTGACATTTGTCTTTCTCAGTCTGACATTTCATTAGGTTCATCATTGTTGCCTCAAATGGCACAATCACATCCTTTTCGTGTTTGTGTAGTATTCCATTGCATATATGTAACACATTTTTCTTATCCATTTGTATATTGACAGACACTTAGGTTGCTTCCATATCTTGGTTGTTGTAAATAATGCTGCAATAAATGTGGGAGTGCATATATCTTTTGAAATTAATGTTTCCATCTTCCTTGGGTAAATACCTAATAGTGGAAATATTGGATCATATGGTATTTCTATTTTTAATTATTTGAGGAAACTCCATAGTGTTTTCTACAGTGTCTATAACAATTTACATTTTCAGCAACAGTGCATGAAGGTTCCATTTTCTCTACATCCTTGCCAACACTTGTTATTTGTTGCCACTTTTATTTTATCCATTCAAATGTTAACTTTGAACTGCCTTGATTATAAACACAGCCTATTATATCAACTGATTCTCTGTAAAGTCCAGTCTCTGTAAACTTTCCTTGTTTCTTTGCACACAAAATGTGTTCAACAAATATATATTGACATAACAAATGTTTTTATTTAACTTTTAATGTTTATTTGAGAGAGAGAGAGATAGACAGAGTGTGAGCAGATGAGTGGCAGAGAGAGAGGGAGACACAGAATCTGAAGCAGGCTCCAGGCTCTGAGCTGTCAGCACAAAGCCTGACATAGGGTTTGAACCCACAAACTGTGAGATCATGACCTGAGCCAAAGTTGCACGCTTAACTGACTGAGCCACTCAGGCACCCCAACATTTTTTTATCCTTACCATGGTCAGGATTTATCACCAATCCTAGTGTTGTTTGAATAGCTCTGCATTTCTCTGAGTTTCTTCATACCAGGATTTCATGTATATCAATTCCTTCCATAAAGCAAATGATGAGATCTCACTTATCTTAGAACCATATCTAATAATTCTAATTACTACAGTTATCCTGACAGTGACAACTAAGGGGAAGTTGAGATTTAAAAAATGGGACACCTGGGTGGCTCAGTCATTTGGGCCTCTGACTTGGGCATCTGACTTTGGCTCAGGTCACGATCTCACATCTAGTGAGTTCAACCCGTGGACTGACAGCTCAGAGCCTGTGTAGCCTGCTTTGAATTCTGTGTCTCCCTCTCTTTTCCCCTCCCCTGCTCACACTGTGTCTCTCTCCTCTCTCTCTATCTCTGTCTCTCTCTCTCTCTCTCTTTCTCTCAAACATAAGTAAATTAATTTTTTTTTTAAATCACAGCAGAGGTCGTGGCCTTCCAGGCTTGGTGGTAGGATGGGCAATGCAGAACATGAGAAATTAGTGTTAGCTCTGCCTTCATGATGGTTTCCAATTTGTTCCCTTAATTCAACCCTCTACTTTTTTAAAAAAAATTTTTTTTTCAACGTTTATTTATTTTTGGGACAGAGAGAGACAGAGCATGAATGGCGGAGGGGCAGAGAGAGAGGGAGACACAGAATCAGAAACAGGCTCCAGGCTCTGAGCCATCAGCCCAGAGCCTGACGCGGGGCTCGAACTCCCGGACCGCGAGATCGTGACCTGGCTGAAGTCGGACGCTTAACCAACTGCGCCACCCAGGCGCCCCTCAACCCTCTACTTTAATATTTTCTCCCATTGTCCGTGCAGGAGCAGCCTCCTTCCCAGTAACTTTCTTTTACTCTTTTGCGCAAAGTTGATCTTTATTTCATGAATTTATTCTTTTTTTTTTCTGTTTCCTTTCCGTGGCAACTATCATGATGATAAGTTGACAAGATCTGCATTAAGCTGTGAGCAAGGCAAACTGAACTTTCCTTAAAAGAACAGTAAGTCTAATGTTTTTGAAGTATTTCCCATGACCTGAGAGTTCACACGAGCGTTTGTTCCCATCTCTGCGTATGATCTTTGTAATGGCATCCAATTTCCTTGCCGCGCAATAAGGTAAGGAGCCCAGCAAATTAGTAACTAGTTTGTGGTGGTGGGGGATGGTGGTGGTATTTTTTGTTGTTTTGTTTTCTTACTGTTATTGAATAAGTCTTGATTATCTTCATGTTGCTCTTAGAATTAAGGCCACTTGTATTAATGAACACTTCTAGAATATTTGACACATCAAGAAGAACAAAGGTGAGTACTTGCTCTTTCCTCATAAAGTAGATCTATATCAAGGAACCAAATGCGTACTATTTTACAGTTTTTTCTTCCCCTGTCTGTCTTAGAAAGCTTGTTTGTTGCCAATCTAGAAAAAATTCAACAAGTGCTATTGATGTGCAGGCCAGAATACAAAGACTGACTTTAGCGAACATGTGTTACATATCAGACACTTTCTTCGATGCTGCCCAAGAACTGTTTATTGTACACCACATCTGAGCCATAATTCCAGCATTCAGGATCTCACTGTATTGTCAGCCGACCTGTAACCCAACAAACAAATGCTCCACATTATGATTAATGATATATCAAAGTCTGAACAAAATGAATGGGACACAGAGGGGGGGTGGCAAACCTCATCCATCAGCAGTTTTCAGGAGGTCTTCAAGGTGATAGAGTTCATTAACCTGGAAAATGACAAAAGGGTCTGCATGAACAATAACATGGAAGATGACTGGACGGAGGAATTATAAAGCCAGGAGGCATGCATGGCACTTAAGGTTTAAGAGAGGGAGAATATGGTCTGCGTAAGAAAAATGGCTTAATGCAAAGCCTCCTGTCAACCATTTAGGTATTAGGAGAGTCTCCATTTGCAAAGTCAGATTAGAACATTTACATGTTGTAGTAGTTACTTAGATTAAATAGGAAAATTACAGCATTACATACTCTATCAAAGGTAGAAATTATATTTAATAAAAGAAGGTAAACATACATGTTAATGTACATATCATTATCCAAAGTTTTAATGATCTGAGGCAAGCATTGTAGACACTTAAATGTGTATTTTTCCATGTAGTGTTCTATCTAGATATATTTATAAACAAAATTAAAAATCGATGATACTTTCCCATTCTTTCAGTGTTTTTATTTAATAATATATTTTGAACAAAATTCTCCATCTATATTATTTGAAAGAACATGTTTTATATAATATACTTCTTATGCAATCCTTATTGTTGAACTTTTTTTTTCCAATTTGTGAAATCTAAACATATCTGTAATTATTCTTTAAGTTCTTAGATGTCTAGTTTTGGGGTCTGAGAATTTTTTAAAATGTTCCTGTGCATTTTAATAACATTCCCATTGTGTAGTTTTCTAAATACAAATGTGATGCAGAATGCACATTGAAGTTATATTTTTAAAAGACCTTCAACACAGAAATATACAAAGTAAAACATGAAAGTACCATCCTTCAACACGCTTCCTCTCAGTCTCTCCTTATAGCCCAACCCCACTACTGTTGTTAAGTGTTGGGTGTGTACTCTCTCAATCCTTTGTCCTTTATTCTACATACTTGGAGTCTGCCTGTGTGTCTGTGTCTGTGTGTATAAATGTGTGTGTAAAATTATGTGCCTAATTTATCGTTTATAAGATAATTGTATTGTTTTTGAAATAATTCAGATCACAGGCATCTTTAATACCAGTATAGAAAATGTGAACTGATTCTGTAACTAATGTGCAGTATTCCATGTTATAGATTGGCCCAACTCCATTAGCTTCAACCCTGGTTCGTGTAATTTGAAAGAAATTTATATGAGAAGGATGAAGTAAAGCTGTTTTCCAAAGGTTTTAGATTTTAAACCTAAAATCCATTCAGAGATTAGTTACTGGATAAATTATCCCTTACATGGTTAAGCACAGAAATTATTAAAATCATAAAAATTAAAAAATGAATCCTAGAATAGATGACTGCATTGATTTTTTAAATGTTTCAAAACAGGAATAACTTGGAAAACTAAGTATACACAAGGTGAAAACATAAGACAAGAAAGTTTTCTGATCATGGTCTCTCTGAGGAAGTGCACCCAATACACCCACACACATCCTGATTCCTGTAGGTGCAGTGACATTTGGAGAGCCATTAGCAACAGGCAGAAGCAAGTGACTGTGCTGCGGTGTTAAAGGCACTTCTGTATAAAAGGATTTGAAAGGCTGCAACTCATTCTGTAAAACTGTATTCACTGTTACAAAGTAATTTTTTCTTCTCCAATTCTCAATTTCTTCATCTATAGATTTGGAAGAATTGTAATATTTGCTCTGCCTTGCAGACTGTTGTTGAAGTTCAGCTCTTACAAGCCTGTGTGATGATGCATATATAAGCTAACGCATCTTCCAGTGTAAGATTTGCACTGAAAGTTGCTACATATGTGTATATATGCATATATAATTATTAAACAATGTAGATTATACTAATACTTGCACTATATTTAAATGTTTATTTTTGAGAGAAAGATAGAGACAGAGACAGAGACAGAGACAGAGCATGAGTGGGGGAGGGGCAGAGAGAGAGGGAGACACAGATTCCAAAACAGGCTCCAGGCTCTGAGCTGTCAGCACAGAGCCCGACATGGGGCTTGAACTCACGAACTGCAAGATCATGACCTGAGCAGAAGTCAGATGCTTAACCAGCTGAGCCAACCAGGTTTTTTGTCCTAGATTTTGGCTTTTGCATTATGGTCGCCCCAGCTACTGAAAAAATCTTCTAAGTAGTCTGGATGTTACTATGTGGCCATATAGTCAACTTTTCACATGGCCAGTTAAGACATATTAGTAACATGCCTTAAATTCCCTCATCACCTACAAAACCTTATGTTTGTAGGATGAACTTTGAGGGAGGCAAAGTTAATATGGGCTTCTCATGAACTTTTAGTAAGTGGAGACATGAGTTCCAAATCATGACCACCTCTTATTTCAGTGTTTTTTGTTTCTGTGTTATTTGTATTTTATTTTGTTTTTGCAATCTCCAGGAAACGCAGCTTGCTAACTTACCCAATAAAGTCCAAGGTTTGTATATTTGATGTTTTACATTCCCCTGAAATGTGAAGGATTTTCAAAATATTTCTTATTTATAGCACACATTGTAACTCACATTTAGTCTCACTTCATTAGATTTGTAACAAAGCTGGGTTCTATTATCATTATCTTTACTTTTAGATTAAACATGAGTATTTTCTCTGTATTATGCAATTCTCAGTGCCTAGAAGTATTGGCATAAATTCTAATAAATATGAAGTCAAAGCTCAGGGTAGGGAATAACTGAACTCATTCTATTTGTTGATATGAGTAACAGTACAGAAGTAGCATGTAGCAGATATTTACTGTGGAAACAAATCAGGATAATAAATAAAATAATAAATAAAAACTGTTAGTGAGTGAGCTTAACAAGAAGGACAAAGTTTCTGTGAGGAATGAGAATAAGTCATAGGGAGGAAATTTGCAGAACCTTAATTATGACAACACCAAATGCCATGTCCTTGTCTTCAAAAACAGGTAAGTTAACATTGTCAGTCTCTGTTGGCCAAGATGGACTAGACTTTCAGTAGTTATAATCTGCAGATCTTGCTGTTAAAACAATTTAAGAATTAAATATATAAATTTCCATATCTATCTATATATATAGATATATATATGTATAGATATAGATATAGATATAGATATAGATATACATATACATATACATATACATATACATATACATATACATATACATATAGTAGTTGAACTCCTAGGGGAGCTATGGTTTAGAAGAAGAAGCTGAAATACTGCAGTAGTCTGGAGAGCTAATGAGCACTCTGATGAGTGGATTTCATGGGGGAGTTTGCCAGATCAATTCACTTATTGTGTATCATTTTGAAAATTTACACTAGAATAGTAGTAATTGTATGTTACTCCTTCCTGAGACCCAATGTAGGGGGATATCAGTGCATCTTAAAATTGCATAATGTTTCCTCAGCTATTCCTGTAAAAGCATTTTATTAGTGAGCATGACAATGAAAAACAATTTATGAATGTACAGGACAACTTGCAAAATGCACATTAGACATTAAACCAAAGAGTAGAACCATTTAGAGAGTATGCAGGCTTTAAGTTCAGAAAGATAGCACTTATAAGCCACTCCTCACATTCACCTCTGTCCCTGACCATGTCACTTAATGTACAGTCTATACTCTGCACAGTGGTATCATCAGTCATGTTAATAGGCTGATATGTTAAATGGTGGGTGAGGTTTAAATTATTTATTACCAATAATAGTTCAAGCACACATTGCTTGTGAATGCATTACTTATTTTTAAATGAAGCAGGGTAGATTTACATTACATGCTTGCATTGAGATACCCTAATCTGAATGAGAAAAGCAAATACAGAATTTTAACTCATCAGGAATTGGACCCAACCTTGAATAAAATATTGGAAATGAAATACATTGGAACAACAATATTAATGTTTGCTGTGTCTCCTGCCAATTGGAATATGTCTCTCAGCTACATAGAGTCCCTCGCCATTTTTTGGAGTACTTTCATTCCTTAAATCTGTCCTTTGAACTGAATGTTCTTCTTTGTGATTATACCTATGTACCTCCCACCAAAGCTTAAATCATCGTCTTTCCCTTATTGTCATGATTGCAAGACATCTCTTCTCTACTCCCTATGCAGAATGACTTTCTTTCTAAATATGTTATGAATGCCTTATCATTGAACTTATTATATTGGCATTGTTATTGTTTATCCATCTCTTATAAGACTACAAAGCCACTCAATTTTGGATCTTACCTACTTCATCTCCAGATCCACAGATTTCAGCACAGGGCCTTTGTACACTACCAGTAAGTGAAGTAATATATATTAAGTACAGTTAGTTTTCTCAATTTTATGTAATACCAGGAATCAACAAAGCCAATTTCTTAAAACAATTTTATGTTGGTTGCCATTGGTTGAGTAATTTTGCCCATTACAAGGACAGGTAATATCAGATTAAATCCTTTATTTTTGAGGCTTTTATTTTTTTGGAATGAGTTTATAAAGTGATAGTGTATTTAGTTTTTTCAAAAAATAGAAGTTTGGCTATCTGCTCATTCCTGTCTCTGGGTCACACTGGAGGTGAAGCCTCAGTCAATTGATAACAATTGGCCAAAGAGTCCTCAAACCTGACATTGGTCAACAATGAGCCACCCTATTCACTGTTGTGATTCAGCATATTAAAGCAACATATCCCAGGTCCTGTTGAGATACCAATAGTTCTGCCGCTTACAGAATTTGTCAGGATTCTGCACCAGCCTCAATCATTTGCAGGTATGTCTTCTCCCACTCCTGCTCTTCACTAAGTGATTAGGATCTACCTACTACAAAATACATAAGATGAAATGTTATCTGACTATTGTCATCGTTTGATTGATGGCATTTAATTTGGCCAGAAATGATCGCTAATGTAAATTTATCACAGTAAATAGAAATTTATGCATCTCCAAAGGGGCACTAATAAATACTAAGAATTTATGTATATATTTATTGCCCATGTATGAATGATAGACTGAGCAGAGGAGTTAAGAATATTCTTTAAGTTCTGAGGAGAAGCCAAGATGGCAGATCAGCATGGAAGCTTTTTGTGTGTCTCGTATCCATGAAATACAGCCAGACCAACACTAAACCATCCTACACACCTAGAAACCTGATTGGAGGATTAACACAACAATCTGCACAACCTGAACCACAGAATTCAGCAGGTATGTGGTACGGAGAGCTGAACTTGGGGAGTGAGAAGCCACGAAAGGTAGGGAACCCCTTTGGCGGGCAGAAGGAGGACAGAGACTGGGTGGGGGGAGCATATAGGAAAAGCACCTCTCCCCAAAAGCAGCTGTAGAGAAAGTGGAAAATTGGAAACAGCCACAGGGACTAAACTAAAAATGGAGAAAGGAGAAAGGAGAGGGTTTAATTCCATTACGACTGTAAACAAGGGGAGTGCAAAGGCTGCAACTCCGCAGCTCGATACCTGGTGGTCCTCTGGTGGGAAGAGCAAATCCGCAGGAATAGAGTGGGGTTCTGGAGGTTCTCAAGCCACACGGGGAAAAGCAGTTCCACTGCTGGAAGGACATTTGATAGAGACTGTTGAAGCCACCTGGTCCCAGCAGACCCTGGAAGGCGGCCACATTTGCTGGTGTGAGGGTAAAAGTTGGTGCCAGATGTGTGTTGTGATTTTCCATAATCCCTGAAACGCTGCTGCTACACTGTCTCACGAACTTTTTGGGGGACAGGCTAGCACCTGGCCGCAGTCTCGGGGCACGGGCAACAGCAGGGTCCAGCAGGCGTT
The DNA here is from genome assembly GCF_014898765.1 of Herpailurus yagouaroundi. Taxonomy (NCBI): domain Eukaryota; kingdom Metazoa; phylum Chordata; class Mammalia; order Carnivora; family Felidae; genus Herpailurus; species Herpailurus yagouaroundi. Next base: position 3,605,877 of record NW_024412452.1, read on the forward strand.
CCTGGGTGCAGCCGATATTTGGCCATTGCTCATTCAGCCATTGCTTGGTGAGACCCTCCCACAGAGGGGCAGAACAGGTCAAAGCCGCAGTCTTTCAGAAATAAGGGGCCGGAGAAAGCAGCTGCATCTGAGACAAAACTTGGGAGAGAGGTACTACCTGGGGCCTGGTCATGGAGCATGAAAAAGCAGGCAGTGGATGAGAGCTGAAGAAAGAGAACTGGTGCACGATTGCTGATATGGGAGAACAGACTGGGTAGCTGGATGGCACCATTGTCCCGCTCCCATGCATGCGCATATGTACCTATGAGCACCACAACAATCCACCCCAGTAGGCTAGCAGCGCCATCTAGTGGAGAGTGGAGCTGTTACACCGAGCCCTGCCCAAATGGGCCAACTTCCCTCTTCAAAAACACAAGCCTCACTGCCGCTTAATTTATGGACTATAAAGAGCTATGTAGACTGATCTCCAGGGGAAAATGAAGCAATTTCAGTCCTACTTCAATCTGTTAGCAGGTTCATCTACTCATTTTTTTTCTTTTTTTTTTGTTTTTTTTCTTTTTTCTTTTTCTCTTTTCCAATTCTTTTCTTTTTCTTGAATACAGAAAAAGAAAAAAATTCATCTTTATTTTCAATTTTTGTTAACAATATCTGTCTTTAATTTTTATTACTATATTTTTTAATTTTGTGTAAATTTTTTTCAAATTCTACTTCCATCATTTTATTTTAGTCTACTTCAGTGTACTCACCTTTTCAAATTTTCAAACAATTTCCTTTTTTTCTTTCTCTTTTTTCTTTTTCCTTTTTCTTGAATGCAGAAAGAGAAAAACTTCATTTTTACTTTCAATATATTTTAAAAGTATTTTTATTTAATTTCTATTACTATATTTTTTGCGTTTGTGTGTATTTTTTCAGATTCTGTCATACTCTCATCATTTTATTTTAGTCCACTATAGTGTATTCACTTTTTCAAATTTTCAGATGATTTCTTTTTTCTTTTATTTTTTCTTTTTTCTCTTTTTTCTCTTTTTCATTCATTTTCTTTTTTCTTAAATACAGAAAATGAAAAAATTCATATTTTTAATTTTTATTAAAAATATTTTTCTTTATTTTTTTCTACTATATTCTTTACTTTTCTGTATATTTTTTCAAATTCTATTTTACCCCAATCATCACATTTTAGTCTACTTCAGTGCATTCACTTTTTCAAATTGTCAAATGATTTCCTTTTTTTTTTCTTCCCCCCCCTTTTTTTCTCTAATCTGTCAAACCACGTTCAACGCCCAGACCAAAACACACCTATGATCTAGCATCATCTATTCCATTTTTCTGTGTGTGTATTTTTAATTTTTATTTTAATATTTTTGTTTAATTTTAATTTTTTATTTCAATTTTTCTACCTCATTCCTTTATTCCCTTCAAAATGACAAAATGAAGGAATTCACCCCAAAAGAAAGAGCACAAAAAAACTACAGCCAGGGATTTAACCAACACAGATACAAGCAAGATGTCTTAGCAAGATCCATCATGCTAATGGGCAACAAAAGAAAGCCGGAGTAGCCATACTTATATCAGACAATCTAGACTTTAAAATAAAGACTGTATCAAGAGATGCAGAAGGGGATTATATCATAATCAAGGGTCTATCCACCAAGAAGGCCTAACAGTTGTAAACATTTATGTGCCAAATGTGGGACTACCCAAATAGATAAATCAATTAATCACAAACATAAAGAAACTCATCGATTGTAATACCATAATAGTAGGAGACTTCAACACCCCACTCACAGCAATGAACAGATCATCTAATCAAAAAATCAACAAAGAAACAATGGCTTTGAATGGCACACTGGACCAGATGGACTTAACAGACATATTCAGAACATCTCATCCTAAAGCACCAGAATATACATTCTTCTCCAGTGCACACAGAACATTCTCCAGAATAGACCACATACTGGGACACAAATCAGCCCTCAGCAAGTACAAAAAGATCAATAGCATACCGTGCATATTTTCAGACCACAACGCTATGAAACTCGAAATCAAACACAAGAAAAAATTTGGAGAGGTAGCAAATACTTGGAGACTGAAGAACATCCTACTAAAGAATGAATGGGCTGGGGCGCCTGGGTGGCGCAGTCGGTTAAGCGTCCGACTTCAGCCAGGTCACGATCTCGCGGTCCATGAGTTCGAGCCCCGCATCAGGCTCTGGGCTGATGGCTCAGAGCCTGGAGCCTGCTTCCGATTCTGTCTCCTTCTCTCTCTGCCCCTCCCCCCTTCATGCTCTGTCTGTCTCTGTCTCAAAAATAAATAAACGTTAAAAAAAAAATTAAAAAAAAAAAAAAGAATGAATGGGCTAACCAAGCAGTTAAAGAGGAAATTTAAAAGTTTATGGAAGTCAATGAAAATGATAAAACGAAAACCCAAAACCTCTGGGATGCAGCAAAGGTAGTCATAAGAGGAAAGTATATAGCAATCCAGGCCTTCCTAAAGAAGGAAGAAAGATCTCAGATACACAACCTAACCTTATGCCTTAAGGAGCTGGAAAAAGAACAGCAAGTAAAACCCAAAACCAGCATAAGACAGGAAATAATAATGATTAGAGCAGAAATTAATGCTATCAAAAGCAAAAAAAAAAAAAAAAAAAACAAAAAAAAAAACCCAAAAAAAAAAAAAAAACAGTAGATCAATGGAACCAGAAGCTGGTTCTTTGAAAGAATTAACAAAATTGATAAACCACTAGCCAGTTTGATCAAGAAGAAAAAGGAAAGGACCCAAATAAATAAAATGAAGAAAGAAAGAGGAGAGATCACAACCAACACAACAGAAATAAAAACAATAAGAGAATACTATGAGCAATTATATAACAATAAAATGGACAATCTGGAAGTAATGGACAAATTCCTAGAAACATATATACTACCAAAACTGAAATAGGAAGAAATAGAAAATTTGAAAGACCCATAACCAGAAAGGAAATCGAATTAGTAATCAAAAATCTGCCAAAAAACAAGAGTCCAGGGCCAGATGGCTTTCCAAGGGAATTCTACCAAACATTTAAGGAAGAGTTAACACCTATTCTCTTGAAACTGTTCCAAAAAATAGAAATGGAAGGATAACTTCCAAACTCTTGCTATGAAGCCAGCATTACCTTGATTCCAAAACCAGACAGAGACCCCACTAAAAAGGAGAACTATAGACCAATTTCCCTGATGACCATGGATGCAAAAATCCTCAACAAGATATTAGCCAACCACATCCAACAATACATTAAAAAAATAATTCACCACGACCAAGTGGGATTTATATCTGGGATGCAGGGCTGGTTCAATATCTGCAAAACAATTAACATGATTCATCACATCAAATAAAGAAAGGATGAGTTCCATATGATCCTTTCAATAGATGGAGAGAAAGCATTTGACAAAATACAGCATCCTTTCTTGATAAAAACCCTCAAGAAAGTAGGGATAGAAGGATCATACCTAAAGATCATAAAAGCCATATATGAATGACCCAATGCTAATATCATCCTCAATGGGGAAAAACTGAGAGCTTTCCCCCAAAGGTGGAACAAGACAGGGATGTCCACTCTTCACCACTGTTGTTCAACATAGTACTGGAAGTCTTAGCCTCTGCAATCAGACAACACAAAGAAATAAAAGGCATCCAAATCAGCCAGGAGGTCAATCTTTCACTCTTCGCAGATGACATGATATTCTATATGGAAAACCCAAAAGATTCCACCAAAAAACTGCTATAACTGATTCATGAATTCAGAAAAGTTACAGGATATAAAATCAATGCACAAAAATCCTTTGCATTCCTATAGACCAACAGTGAGTGACAGAAAGAGAAATCAAGGAATCGATCCCATTTACAGTTGCACAAAAAACCATCAAATACCCAGGAATAAATCTAACCAAAGAAGTGAAAAATCTATACACTGAAAACTATAGAAAACTTATGAAAGAAGTTGAAGAAGACACAAAAAAAAATGGAAAAAGATTTCATGCTCCTGGATAGGAAGAACAAATACTGTTAAAATGTTGATACTACCCAAAGCAATCTACATATTCAACATGATCCCTATCAAAGTAACACCAGCATTCTTCACAGAGCTAAAACAAATAATCCTAAAATTTGTATGGAATAAGAAAAGACCTTGAATAGCCAAAGCAATCTTGAAAAAGAAAACCAAAGCAGGAGGCATCACAATCCCAGACTTCAAGCTATACTACAAAGCTGTAATCATTAAGACAGTATGGTACTAGCACAAGAACAAACACTCAGATCAATGAGACAGAATAGAGAACCCATAACCGACCCACAAATATATGTCCAACTAATCTTTGACAAAACAGGAAAGAATATCCAATGTAATAAAGACAGTCTCTTCAGCAAGTGGTGCTGGGAAAACTGGACAGGAAATGCAGAAGAATGAACTTGGACCACTTTCTTATACCATACACAGAAGTAAACTCAAATGGAGGAAAGACCTCAATGTAAGACGGGAAGCCATCAAAATCTTTGACGAGAAAGCAGGCAAAAACCTCTTTGACCTTGGCTGCAGCAACTTCTTACTCAACATGTCTCTGGAGGCAAGGGAAACAAAAGCAAAAATGAACTACTGGGACCTCATCAACATAAAAAGCTTCTGCACAGCGAAGGAAACAATCAGCAAAACTAAAAGGCAACTGACAGAATGGGAGAATATATTTGCAAATGACATATCAGATAAAGGGTTAGAATCCCAAATCTATAAAGAACTTATCAAACTCAACACCCAAAAAGACAAATAATCCAGTGAAGAAATGGGTAAAAGACATGAATAGACAATGCTCTAAGGAAGACATCCAGATGGCCAACCAACACATGAAAAAATGCTCAACTTCACTCATCATCAGGGAAATACAAATCAAAACCACAATGAGATACCACCTTACACCTGTCAGAGTGGCTAACATTAACAATTCAGGCAACAGCAGATGTTGGTGAGGATGCGGAGAAAGAGGATCTCTTTTGCATTGTTGGTGGCAATGCAAGCTGGTGCAGCCACTCTGGAAAACAGTATGGAGGTTCCTCAAAAAACTAAAAATAGAACTACCCTATGACCCAGCAATTGCATTACTAGGCATTTATCCAAGGGATACAGGTGTGCTGTTTTGAAGGGACACATACATCCCCATGTTTATAGCAGCACTATCAACAATAGCCAAAGTATGGAAAGAGCCCAAATGTCCATCAATGGATGAATGGATAAAGAAGATGCGGTATATATATATATATATATATATATATATATATATATATATACACACAATGGAGTATTACTCAGCAATCAAAAATAATGAAATCTTGCCATTTGCAACTATATGGATGGAACTGGAGGGTATTACGCTAAGTGAAATTGGTCAGTCAGAGAAAGACAAATATCATATGACTTCACTTGTATGAGGACTTTAAGAGACAAAACAGATGAACATAAGGGAAGGGAAACAAAAATAATATAAAAACAGGGATGGGGACAAAACAGAAGAGACTCATAAATATGGAGAACAAACTGAGGGTTACTGGAGGGGTTGTGGGTGGGGGGATGGGCTAAATGGGTAAGGGGCATTAAGGAATCTACTCCTGAAATCATTGTTTCACTATATGCTAACTAAGTTGGAGGTAAATTAAAAATAATAATAATAATGATGATGATAATAATAATAATAATAATAATAATAATAAAGAATTATTCCCTAAGTTCTGAGTTCAGTAACCATCCCTGCCATGTATTATCCCACATATGGGGCTTTTAGCAGGTAGTTTTACTTCTCTTATAGTAACTCCTTTATGGTGTGGTTGTGGAGGAGTAAAAGAATTAGTGCATTTAAAGAGTTTTTGCAGTGCACATAGTTAAATACTCTTATTAAGTTTGATTCTGTTTATGATTTTTAAAAAAATGCGGTGCCTGGGTGACTCAGTCAGTTAATTGTCTGACTTTGGCTTGGGTTTGAGTCCTGCATCAGGTTCTGTGCTGACAGTTCAGAGCCTGGAGCCTGCTTCAGATTCTGTGTCTCCCGCTTTCTCTGTTCCTATCCCAATCCTATCCCAATCTTTCTCTAAAGAAAGAAAGAAAGAAACAAACAAACAACATTAAAACAATTTTTTTTAATTTTAAACATTAAACATTAAAAAATTAAAAAATTAAATATTAAATATTAAACATTAAAAAACATTAAAAAATTTTAAAACACTAATCTTTATTGAGTTCTTACTATAGTGTAGTTATTGGCTAAGTTGTTTATATTAGTCATCTCATTTTATCCTCACAATATACTGTTCCTCTTTTCTCTTATCAGATACTTCACTGAAGGGTATAGATGTTTAGTGACTTGCTCAAGTCCCTGAGCTAGGGAATGACTGATAATCTACTTTGGACATGAACTGTCTCCAAAACCCAGGTCCTTAACAACTATAGTGTAAGTATATGATTGAACATTATACTTCTTTAATTCCTCCTCCTTACTTTGATGGCTAGAAAACTTACAAGCAGATTTTCTTTTATCTATTAATAGCTCATAAATTAGTTTTCTCTTCCTGTCATCTAATGTTATTGTCTGTGTTTCTTTAAGCCACCTCAAATTATTTATGAAAGAAGAAATAATAAAAATAAGAATTGTAAACAGTCAACCCATCAATATTTACTAATAGAATTGTCAGGTGAACTGAGAAAAATCCCATAAAATATTGACAACAGTTTATTTGGTTGCTATTTCTAGAATAGAGTTTAAAGATATGTATATATCAATACAAATATTCAGAGAACTGTAAGAAGTAGATGGAGTGATCTTAATGGAGAAACTCCCCCCAAAGAGGCGATGATTTCTAATACAAACAGCCCTGGTGTTGGACTCAGGGACCTGGATCTAATTCCTCTTAACATGACCTTGGACATGACAGGTAGTGCCGCTGAATGGAGTGCCTGTTTTCTCATCTGTTAAAGGTGTAAAATTTCCTCATCTGATAATGGTGCCTTATTGATATTGCAAATTAAACGTTAAAAATAGTATATGAACTGTAATGAATCTCTTCCCTTTTTTCTTGTTATTTTGCTGCTGTTGATGGTGTTGTATTTAAAGAGAGAAAAGATAAGAAACCTTTTAGATTCAAAGGGAACCTATTCACAAATTAGAATGGTTGGTTCTAACCTGAATTTTCAATTTAGTCACACTTTATTTTGATCTTTGTATTACACAATAATTTAAATTAGGCTACATGAAGATCTTGCCAAATATCAAGGTCTAGCCAACTTGCTAATTCCTAGAATACTTAAAATGTAACAAAGTTGGAGAGCAAATGAAGCGAATGATGAAATACTTGCACTGGCCCTATTACAAATGGACAAGAAAGAATTGTTTAACCAGATTATATCAGTGTGTGTGTGAGTGTGTGTGTGTGTGTGTGTGTGTGTCGCAGAACTTGAGTTGCAGAATAATACATATTTAATAATTTTGATGTCCTATCAAAAATAAGGTATCATTAAGTATAAGCACAAAACAATAAAACACAAGCAGCAAAACAATAAATCACAAGCAGTGAAACAATAAAAATGGTAATTTGTTTCAAAACTGCATTAAAAAATCATAAAATACGTTTTAAATTGCTTTAGTTCATATAGATGGTGGATGACATTGTGGTTCATATTATATCTTATTTCCAAGAAGGTCATTGGCCAGCAGCATTTTCTATTGTATGCTAAATGTGATGTGGAAGAAAATTGGGAAGAGATATCCCACAGTGAATAAAGTGTCTTGAAAGATATATGTGCCTCTTTAAAGACCTTCACTTCATTCCCACTTAGACAAATATGTGAGAAATAATTATACTGCCCACAACTGTCTGCATTGTCTGGCATTCCTTAGAATGATTTCAAATATCACATCTATCAATAGCTGGTAATTACATGGTTGTAGGTAAGAGGATGTTGCTGTTAGGGAAAGGAGTGTGTGTGTGTGTGTGTGTGTGTGTGTGTGTGTGTCTTTAAGTATGTAATACTAGTATAGAGAGATTTAAGCAAAGCTGTGCTTCTTCTTTAAAGGAGTCATTTGTGTGTTTATTCAATGTCTGCCTGCAACACCATGAAAGCAGAAAATATATCTGTATTTTCATTTGTGTATCTACAATGTCTAATGGTGTTTATGGCACAATAACATTACTTAACAAATGGATTTTCATTAGGAGAATAGTTGAGTATATAATTGAGCTAATGAAGGTAGTGTGGGAAAACCAAGGTTACTCACAGGAAAGAGTCATAATTGGAAAATAGTTTTTAAAAGACAGGTTGGGTAATGGAAAACTGGATTTTTTGTGATATTGAGAGCCAGGTAAAGGAATTTCAATTTGGTTTGGTGGAAATAGAGAGCCAGTCAAGAGAATGGCAAAGATAAATGGAGAGACAAAAAGTGGACATTATTAACAATGACAAATTAGGGGTATTCCATTGAATGCAGTCTTTTTCTTCTTGAAATTCTTTTTGTAGTCTTAATTGATTTCTCTCTCTCTCTCTCTAGAGCACAGTAGACTAATGGAAACATAAGGAGCTGAGAAAGGCTTACTTGATACAAGAGAAGAGGAAAAGGAGAATAGGTGGCATAAAAGAAGGCTAGAAGTCAGAAACAGTCTCTGAGGCCCATATTGTATTCATACTGCCACAGTTTAAACTGGGGAGCAGCCCACTGTATCAAGGGTCCCTAAGACCACCCTCAGGTTAGATGATTTCCTAGGACTCTGAAGTTGTTAGATTTATGTTGCTCCTCATTACAGCAAAATAATACAAATTAAGGTCAGCCAAGGGAAATGGTGCATGGGGCAAAGTCTGGGGAAAACCAAATGCAAGATTTCAAGGGTTGGCTTCCACTGGAGTTTCATGGAATGCATTTAATTCCCCCAGCAATGATAGGTGACAACACACACAAAATCTTGCCAACCAGGAAACCTGCTGCTAGTCTGGGTGCCCAGAGTTTTTACTGGGGGTCAGTTATATGGGCATTCAGCACTTGTGTGACTGACCTCAGTTACAGAAGCTCCAGACCCTAAGAGAAAGTAAGTGTTCACCGTAAATCACATTGTTAGTATAAACTGTCTTGAAAACTAGTGCAGTGTGGCCTCAGGCAAAAGTCATGCAGCAGCACTCTCATCCAATGGGAAATTCCAGGAGCTCTCAGTCCCAGGAGCCAGCCAAGGGCCAGCCCTGAAACCAGGCCTTTCTTGGGAATACTAAGCAACTCAGGCCTGCAGAGTTAACCCTTTCCTGTGCACTCACATTTTAAAAACTGCCAAAGTGTTTATTGTACATCATTTTCTGTGCAAAAAGTAGAAGAAAGGGGAAAGAGAAGACAGAAAGCTCAGTCTACCCCTGAGTTCTATTTGAGAGGCCAAGGGAGTAATAGGGAATAAAAACTTAATACCAAAAAACAAATTGCAAATAATTCCAAGGAACTGCCTCTGTTGTACAAATTAAAGGGGATGATTTAGTAAAATTCAGTTTATATTATTTTTTTTCAATGTTTATTTATTTTTGGGACAGAGAGAGACAGAGCATGAACGGGGAAGGGGCAGAGAGAGAGAGAGACACAGAATCGGAAACAGGCTCCAGGCTCTGAGCCATCAGCCCAGAGCCTGACGCGGGGCTCGAACTCACAGACCGCGAGATCGTGACCTGGCTGAAGTCGGACGCTTAACCGACTGCGCCACCCAGGTGCCCCCAGTTTATATTATTAAAATGATAGTGGAAGACACTTGAGGAATACCTGGTATGACCTAAATTTTATGTGTCCATCCTTGAATGGTGAGAAAGTGTTAAGACTTTTAAGGCATTATTTCAGCTTCTATGGATGGAATATGGATCCATATTCTATAGATATTTATGACATCCTGGGCCAATGGCAGAAGATGCGTTGAGAGAAGCTGGCAAATAAACCGTTATTTTTAAACATTTTCTTGTCAATTGAATCCAGTAATGCCTCCATGCATCTTAATGCCAGCTCAAAATTTTCTTCTGCTAGTTCAGCAAATACAAAATACCATAGTCCAGTAGAAAACACCCAACTTCATTTTACAAAATCTGTGATTATGGAAATACACATGCATATAAAGTTATGCTTAGTGATTATCTAAAGGGGACCCTTACATTATGAAGTTTGGGCAAACTGGAATGACTTTTCCTTAAGAAGTCTGAAGAATGTTGAAATTAAAAACATCTTGGCTAATGAAATACAAATGTGACTCTCACATGGTCATCTACTATCAAGGGATACAAATAATATTTTACCACCTACAAAATTCAGTGTTTATCCCCACAATCAATACTCTTACTGTCCCTCTTCTCTTTTGCAGATGGATGTTCCTTAAAGTTGTCTGCAGGCTTAGCTAAAAACTAGTGATGCCACACATGGACCAGACTGTATTTATCCTCAACTCACATCCATTTATATTAAGATTATTCAGACTAGAAAAAAGAGGGTGTGTTTGTCACATTCTTCCTCATAACATTTTATGAAGAAATGCTAGCTACTTGCATAGCATCTAGTTAAAGATTTTGAAAAACAAAGTTTGTCCCGAATTATCTCCTCCACTGGGTTGGTACCATGAATCCTCTGGCCTTGCCAGCTTTTACTTTCACTTTTTTATTATTTTATAATCTGATTGTGAATCCATAAGTAGATGTTCCTTAATGTGTGAGACACAGCGACTTTATTTTCAATTTTACCTCTCTGTCTGGTTGTGAACGTTGGTAGCAAGTCATAACATTCTGTGGGTATCAACATCTGCTCCTGGTTCATCTCATTAAGTAAAACAGTAAGTTAAGGGTAAGGTTTTTATAGATACATGGCTAGAATTTGTAAAGTGACCTCCTTCCTACTAAGGCTTTCACCATCCTGATATTTCCCCCAAACATAATATTTTTTTTTTTTTTACTGTGCAAAGAAAAGAGCAGGGTTTATAATGCTGGTGCAGAAGCAAATTAAAAAATAGTACACCCATTCGGTTTTTGATGTTAGAGAAAAATACGAAACAATTAAGAGCAACTAACAGGTGGGTCCATAAAATAGTGTAGTTTTATCTCAGTCTCCTATTTCCCTGCTTTGAGATCAATCTCTGATAATGGAGAGGCCCCATTTGTGAAGAACACTTCAGAGATGAAACCTCAGGGTGTTTATATGAATTGAAATAATGAGTGAAAAGAGCCAGTGGTTTCACTCTTTGAATCAAAACAGGCCATTTCAGAGAGTTTGAGGTTTCAAGATTTGTGAAAACGGACCAATTATTATTCTAAAGTTTGTTTTTAAAACATGCTTTATGAAGATTATGTTAGCATACATGCACTGATTTAATAAAATAAAATTCTATTTTTTAATTAAAAACAAAGGCAAAAGGAGGTTAATATTTATATAAATATGACTATAACAGAGATGTGGGGACTTTATACATGATACTATAGAAACAGGGTGCTGCTGTCACTTGTGGTGTCCCTGTATTATCTGCTTGACTCCAAATATCATCTGAAATAACTGCCCCCTTAGTACCACCTGCTGCCACCACCACCATCATTTATTGATCAGTTGCTATATGGTAGCACTTCCAGAAGTGTTTTGCATTCATTGTCTCATTTGCTTCTTAGAACAGTCTATGGAGGGTGTATTATTTTTAAGGAAACTAGAAGACAGCAAAGTTAGTAACTAAGTACCCAAGGTCATTGCCCAGCGTAAGTGACATTCTCATGGATACAAACTCAGGTATGTCTCTGAAGCCTGTGCTCTGAACCACAGCACTGTTTCTTCTCATTCACTTTACCAGTGGCTACAATTTTATGATTACTACTTCTGAGTTGCAAATCAAGCAGGAAGTCATAAGGGAACAGGAAGAAGAGAAGGGGATTGCTATTTCCACTGAGCAGTGAAGAAAATGAGGCACAGAGGACTAAAGAAGCAAATGCAGCATTAAGCAATGCAGGGGTAGTAGAAAAACCTCCATAACTGACTTGTACTGATCCCAGATCCAGAGCTTTTCCCATTCACCCCACCAGTCTCTTCTTGTACAGTATACATCTCTCAAAATACAAGTATCATTTCCATGGGTTTCCCATTTCCCATCACCTTTTGTCCCTAACTTAAAGCCCCAACTCCATCTGTCAATAATTTCCACAAAATATTATGACAAATGTGATGAAAGGACACATCTTGTGCTAAAATTAGACACATAAAAGAACAAATGTAATAGAGACAAAAAATGAACTGTTATATTGGGGGAAACACAAAAACATTGTTGTAAACATGCAAGGAAAGGAGTGATTGCTTTCCAGCTTGCAAGAGGTGACACCTGAGATTATTCTCATAGACAAAGTAAAATTTTTTAGGGAGAAGGGAGGAAGCAAGAAGTTTGAGTAGAGACAGAATGACTAAGGTATGAAACTCCAATGGGCATGGTGTATGGATAAAACACCACTTGGAATGGGGCGCCTGTGTGATTCAGTCAGTTAAGTGTCTGACTTTTGATTTTGGCTCAGGTCATGACCTCGCAGTTTGTGAGATTGAGCCCTGTATTGGGCTCCACACTGACAGCACTGAGCCTGCTTGGGATTCTCTCTCCCTTTCTCTCTGCCTATCTCTCTCTCTCTGCTTTTCTCTCTCTCTCAAATAAATAAAACATTAAAAAAACAATAATTGGAACAATTTCCTAAGAAAACATAGGAATTTGGGGTATCAAGTGAAAAATATGAAACTGTTACCACTGTATGACCATGGCAATTTATCAGACAACCTGAATGATCTGTTTCTTCTTGTTGATTCAGTAGATGGAAGCTATAGAATATATAAGCATCCTTTAGGTGAGAAAATATTTCATAATTATAGTACAACAAATTCTCATCTAAAGTCAGAAATTTTGTAGAAGAGTGAAAAATAAAAAGGCAACTATTGCATATTGAGTTCACTTTTTATAATTTCTTAGAATTTGTGCACAGTGTATGCTTTGTGAGCATAACCCTAGAAATAGATAAAATTGTGTGTATTGTTAAGAATATCTTATACATAATAAGTGATTTCACTGCAGTGATACAAAAGTGTTACATACTTTCTCCTGTTATTCTGTCATTAAGGCAAATGGACAAAAGGAGGAACACTGAAAAGAGGCATGAGTGAGAGAAAAATGTGGGTTTAATGGAAGAGAAGGAATGAAATTAGAAACAACAACAAAATCAGTAATTAGTCGTGACCTGGCCCACTAGAGCAGAACTAATATAAAATATTGGCATGTAACATAATGTGTGTTTTCCAGGTCTGATTTAAATTATTAGTGCCTAAAAGAAAATGAAAATGAACATTAATCTGCTTTGCACAGAAAAGAAGTGTCAATAAATTTACAAATGGTAGTATGTGACATTTATTTTTTTTAATATATGAAATTTATTGTCAAATTGGTTTCCATACAACACCCAGTGCTCATCCCAAAAGATGCCTTCTTCAATGCCCATCCCCCCTCCCCCATCAACCCTCAGTTTGTTCTCAGTTTTTAAGAGTCTCTTATGCTTTGGCTCTCTCCCACTCTAACCTCATTTTTTTTTTCCTTCCTCTCCCCCCATGGGTTTCTGTTAAGTTTCTCAGGATCCACATAAGAGTGAAAACATATGGTATCTGTCTTTCTCTGTATGGCTTATTTCCCTTAGCATCACACTCTCCAGTTCCATCCAGGTTGCTACAAAGGGCCATATTTCATTCTTTCCCATTGCCACGTAGTACTCCATTGTGTATATAAACCAGAATGTGACATGTAAATGAACGTTTGCTTAAAAAGTGTTTCTCGGGGCGCCTGGGTGGCGCAGTCGGTTAAGCTTCCGACTTCAGCCAGGTCACGATCTCGCAGTCCGTGAGTTCGAGCCCCGCGTCAGGCTCTGGGCTGATGGCTCAGAGCCTGGAGCCTGTTTCCGATTCTGTGTCTCCCTCTCTCTCTGCCCCTCCCCCGTTCATGCTCTGTCTCTCTCTGTCCCAAAAATAAATAAAACGTTGAAAAAAAAAAGTGTTTCTCAAAAAATTTTTAAAAGCCTTTCTTATGACATATGGTTAAACAGAATGCTTTAAAATCTAAATCCAGGGGACCTGGCTGACTCAGTCGGTTGAGCTTCCGACTTCGGCTCAGGTCATGATCTGGCGGTTTGTGAGTTTGAGCCCTGCGTCAGGCTCTGTGCTGACAGCTCAGAGCCTGGAGCCTGCTTTGGATTCTGTGTCTCCTTCTCTCTTTGCCCCTCCCACTCATGCTCTGTCTCTCTCTGTCTCTCAAAAATAAGTAAATGTTAATTTTTTTAAATCTAAATCCCTCTACCACTACTGCATTGTTTTCTAGTGCAGAAATGACCCGTTATCAGGGAAGTGTGTGCGTGTGCATGTGTGTGTGCATGCACACACACAGATGGGGTGCACAGCACCTGGAGTGCACAGTTTATTGTGGCTAGTTAGTACTATTTAAAGTCAGAAGTATCACACACCACTTAATAATTTACAGTCAGTGTGGAAGACAAGCATGTATTATTTATGATAGCAAATGCTCAGGGATAATAACAATACATAATATGTTTCTCAAGCTCCCATCATTGCCTTTCAGGTCACTTTAGAGTGAAAAGTTCTTGAGCTATCACTTAGGGAAGTCATGGTTCACACCAGCCACTGAAAGAAACATCACTGATTGATTGCAATCTCTAAAATGGGGTAAGGAACGAAAGTACTGGACTTGTGGTGGGGAGAGCCAATCATCTTACTAGCACTATTCTTGAGTTAGTTGTTCACATCTGAAAAATTATCTTCAAGCAAGGCTGAGCATAAGCCATCAAGGAAAAAGGTATCTGCCTAGAGGCCAAGAAACCACCCTTCCCCTGCCAAAATATTTCCTCCATCTAGTTCACTGAAAATGCAAGGAAGGATCTACAATCACATCTTCATTCCTTGGTTTAAGCAGTATAATGGATGCTGTGGGGTACCATAGAGATGCCACTTCCCTCTTTAGGACTGAGACACTCATTCCCTCAGTTTCTGGAAATGTTGGCATCATAAAGTTTCAAAAGATACCCTTTCTGGAAATTGTACACTTTAGAAGATTCTGACTTGCCCAAAGTTAGGCCCTCTTGTTCAGGAGCAGCCTGTATCCAATGACAGATCATTTGAGGGATTTAAGGGCTTGGCCTCTTTGCTTTAAGTAACAACTCTGTAAGATTCTTCCAATATGAGAATTCCCCATGGGACCAGCTGTAGGCTTTGTGGTATCCACGTAACAGTTCAGTGCTTCCCTTGGCCTGTCCTGTCTCCTTCACTCTCTTACTGTTTTTGATCCCAGAGGCACTCCTCAGTTAACCTTTTGCTCACAAATCTCAGCCTCGGAATCTTTCCTGGGGAACCTGACCTAAGATAGTTGGTGCCAAGAATGCCTGATGAAGAGGACTTTGGATCAATTAGCCACCATTCAGCTGGCAAAGAGAACTGACTGGTAGCATGTGGAACATTGTTAGTGCCTTGCATTTTGTTAGCAGTCCAATTGTTGAGACTTTCACTCTGTAAGTACTGAAGGACCATAAGCACTAGTGGGTGGCATATCTCAAGTATTCACGAAATTCTGTGTAACTAATAATCATCACGAGATTAGAATAGAATGGTTCTCACTGATGCAGGCAGGTTGGGTTCGAGGATCCAGAGGAGGTCCCACAGAACCAGCCAAGAGGGTCCTTTCTTATACACACGATAGAAATCAAACCCAAGTCAGCAGGAAGTGAGAGCAGAGTTTATTGAATATATATAGACAGTGCAGGTACACACAAAAGTGTCTGGGAGACTTGGAAAGGAATAGGAGAATGAATCTCATCTTTCCTTGGAGTCTGGAGTTTTTATTGAGGATGTTGGTCTTGTTTACGTGTTCTCTCGGGCATCCAGGAAATGGTTGAATAAGGACAAGTACTCAGATGTCCTCCATATGTCACTTATGCACCAGAGCCAAGGGTCTTGGCATCAACGTGTCTGGAGTCAGTGGTCTTGGAAAACATACATGACAACCTCACCTGGTCACTCCTTAAATGTTATCTATTGTACTGGAAGACTCCAGAGATATCATTAACCCCTTGACCTCTGTAAGGAGGACATACATTAAGGTGTATGTAATGAAGGGGTCCAGGTCCTAGCAGGTATAGAAGCAAGAAAAGGAGGAAAGAAAATAAAAACTTTTTTTCATGGAGTCTCTAATTTCCTTGTCTCATTACTAGGAGCTATTGACACATTGGATAAAAATTAAAAGGTATAGAAAGAGTAATCACCAACTAAAAGCTAAGAGTAAAAGCTAGAGAGGGGCGCCTGGGTGGCGCAGTCAGTTAAGCGTCCGACTTCAGCCAGGTCACGATCTCGCGGTCCGTGAGTTCGAGCCCCGCGTCAGGCTCTGGGCTGATGGCTCAGAGCCTGGAGCCTGTTTCCGATTCTGTGTCTCCCTCTCTCTCTGCCCCTCCCCCGTTCATGCTGTGTCTCTGTCGCAAAAATAAATAAACGTTGAAAAAAAAAATTTAAAAAAAAAAAAAAAAGAGTAAAAGCTAGAGAGCCTCCTTAGTGGCATATACTAAGATTCTCTTTTTCTACAACTAGAGGACAGAAAAAAGCTTATGATAAAGCCCGAGACTTGAGTATAATAATAGCAAAGCTATAGAGGAGTTTAAATTTTCAAATGTGGAATATCTACCTTGCTAAGATCAGGATCCTAATTAAGAAGGAGTGGGATTTAGAAGTATAGAGTTATCTGGATAAATGCAGTCTAAAATTTGAATTACTGAAACACTTCTGAAGTCTCAGAGTCCATTTAAGAGACCTACAAGTCCCTGTTAAATGGCAGAGTTCCTCCCTTGCTTGAAATCAATGTAGGTATCACTACCTTGCAAGAAAGCATGCAACCCAGTGCAGGATCTGTCCACCTCTGCAGTTCAGAAGATCAAAAATTAGGATTAAGTTACAACATAACGAAGCTAGGGAAGTCAAGACTACATCCTGAGGGGACTACATCCTGAACTGCCTGCTGGGCTCAGCCAATGTTCAGTTAGGGGTCAGGGGAGTCTTCATAGGATTCTCTTTGGAGGATGCTGGACTAAGGAAAGAACATAAAGTTGAAAGAGGAAAAGTTTATGGATATGGGAGCACCCTTCCATAATACAGGATTAGACATTCTGGCAAAATACTTGGAAATAGTGCTGACATGCTAAGATTGTTTTTAGAAGCTTGGAGAAGGTGATGGTCCATGCTAAGTGATGTAGAAATACAAACAACGTAAGACTGGAAGATTCAACCAGTGGAGGAACTAGAGGATGCTTGGTTTATACAAATGATGAGGTGAACTGGTGATAAGAGCGCAAGCATTATTGAGCACCTCAGTGGTTATCTTCTGCGGACCAGTACTAGCAGTAAGAGATGCTCATGTATCATGTGCTTGTAAGTGGCAATATGGATAATTAAGATTGTGAAAAAGTAGGAAACAGGTAGTGGACAGGAGATGCAGTCATCATCATGGTAAGTAAGGTTATTCTGACAGGTAGCTGGAGAATATCTGATACAATCTAAGGAAGATCAGACAAACCTATCAAGACTTTTAAAAATACTTGGAGGTTATGGGGAAGTGGTTTTCAACCAGGAGGAATTTTGGCTCTCAGGGAACATTTGGCAATATCCAGGGATATTTTTGGTTGTCGCAAATGGAAGAGCGATGGTACTGGCACCAAGGTGGTAGAGGCCAGACATGCTGCCAAACATTCTACAATGAACAGGACAGTACCCCACAAGAAATAAATACCCAAACCACAAGCAATGCCCATATTTCTGAGATCGAGAAACCCTGCTATAGGAATAAGGCAGATAGAAACAGAATAAACCAAGCATGGATCAAGAGGTCCATGAAGGCAGCCATTTGCAAACAAGTCATAATTCCTGGAGTAGTATACAGACTGAGACCAGTTTTCCAGATCCAGAACCCAGTGACTGAGGGAACATTGCATATCCTAGGAGAAAGATATCACAATGCCACAGGCAATATATAATGTAATGATTCCCATAGTTCTTCCCCATATAGACCTATACCCATTTACTCAGGTAACTATGTACTGGGAAAGGGAACACACAAACATTTTGAAGATTGCTAGGCCCAACAATCAAGATGATATTACTATCTATGGATCAAAAGTCATTAGGACCCCTGGTAGAAGCATATGGTGGGCAAGATAACGCATGAATTGTTGGCACATATTGGGGTCTCAGTGTGTCTACTGTCTCCACAGGCCCACCCAGTAATTATCTTCCATGTGCCCAAAGGTACATTTGAAATGATCGTATGTAAGAGTTGGTAGAACTCAAAAAATGATTACTTAGCCTACGTAAGAGCTATTATAAAAGTGAAAGTCTCATAACTACCTACCTCCATTGCCAGTCAAATAGTAAATCAGAAACAATATCCTGTCACAGAGACAATGGTAGAAATTATTTTCACCTTTAAACGATAATGGAGGCTTCTGGCCAAGATGGTGTACCAGCGACTGCTGTATGAAACAAAGAAAAAAATGAGAATATTTATATGAAACAACAATCTTCAAAGAAAATATACTTGAAAGAAAGGTCAGTGTTCTCTGAGATACAAGAAGCAAACAAGGAGAGCCCTAGAATTCTCCAAGCCCACTGTCTTGAGAGACTTTGGGGTCACAAGAAAATGGAACTCAAGAAGAGTCTGGCAAGATCCATAGAATTGAGGATATAGAATTCAGAATCCAGGGAGACTAAGGAAGATGGATTTTGAAGGACAATGCAAGAGAAAATAAAGAGTACTGTAGAGAGATAATTCTGGAAATCTGAGAGAGAAATCCAGAGATGTGCAGAGGGTTCTCTTTGAGAATTCAGGGTAGTTATCACCATATGCATATTAGAAAACTACCTGAGACCAAGAAAAGAGACTTTTGAAAGGATAGAGGAAACAGTATATAATACTCAGAGTAGAAAGTATTGCTTATTCCTGCCAGTCAGAATGACAAACCTCATAATCCATGCGGCACAGAGTAGACTAATCAGAAGACTTTGCCTCAGTAATGACCCAGCTCTGACTCCACCTAACATATCTTAGGAGCTAGACCCAAAAAGATTAACCATTTTCCAAATAACACCATCCTAAAACAGACCCCAAGAATATTTTTAGGAGCATAAAAATATCCAGCACCCAAAAAAGGTGAACTTTACATCAAATCAAACATTACTGAAAGTAATGAAAGTCAAAGAAGCAGGGAAACATGATACCCATAAACAGTAGAAAACCCATCAATTGACATTGATTTAAAACAGATACACAGGACCTAGAATTAGTGGACACCTAGAGGAAGACCTTGTGAACTTTGTTCTTCTTTGCCCTAAGGTGAAAGAAAGAATGAAAGAGAGAAAGAAGGAGAAAGAAAAAGAATGAAAAAAAGAGAAAGAAACAAAGAAGAAAGAAAGAAAGAGAAAGAAAGAAACAAAGAAAGAAAGAAAGAAAGAAAGAAAGAAAGAAAGAAAGAAAGAAAGACAAAGAATGAAAAAGAAAGAAAGAAAGAAAGAAAGAAAGAAAGAGAAAGAGAGAATGAAAAAGAAAGAAAGAAAAGAAAAGAAAAGAGAAAAGAAAAAGGTCTGAGGAAGTCTAAATAGGACTGTTCCGTCTTATCATCAAGGCAGGTATTAGGTGGTCCCATTAGGTCTTTTCATTGGCTCACATATCTGTCCTCATAAAAAGAAGCAAGATCCAGGATTTCAGTTTAGGATTAACCCAGAAGCAAGCAGATCAGGCTTTTTGATCTGCTTTCGTTGTGGTCTACTTCGGAATAACTAGTCCAGGAAAAAAGTAATACTGTATAATTTTTCCTAAGTTATCTGTCACTGCTGTCTGTATATTAGCCTTGGATATCTCATAGAGAAGAATTCTTTATTTTTAAAAGTCTTCTAAATTTTTTTAGAATCTGTTATGAAAATACATATTTATTTTATTTTTTTAATTTTTCTAGAAAAATTTATTTATTTATTTTAATATGAAATTTATTGTCAAATTGGTTTCCATACAATACCCAGTGCTCATCCCAACAGGTGCCCACCTCAATGCCTATCACCCACTTTCCCCTCCCTCCCACCCCCCATCAACCCTCAGTTTATTCTCAGTTTTTAAGTGTCTCTTATGATTTGGCTCCCTCCCTCTCTACCTTTATTTTTTTTCCTTCCCCTCCCCCATGGTCTTCTCTTAAGTTTCTCAGGATCCACATAAGAGTGAAAACATGTAGTATCTGTCTTTCTCTGTATGACTTATTTCACTTAGCATAACACTCTCCAGTTCCATCCACGTTGCTACAAAAGGCCATATTTCATTCCTTGTCATTGCCAAGTAGTATTCCATTGTGTATATAAACCACAATTTCTTTTTTTTTTTTTTCAACATTTATTTATTTTTGGGACAGAGAGAGACAGAGCATGAACGGGGGAGGGGCAGAGAGAGAGGGAGACACAGAATCGGAAACAGGCTCCAGGCTCTGAGCCATCTGCCCAGAGCCTGACGCGGGGCTCGAACTCACGGACCGCGAGATCGTGACCTGGCTGAAGTCGGACGCTTAACCGACTGCGCCACCCAGGCGCCCCCACAATTTCTTTATCCATTCATCTGTTGATGGACATTTAGGCTCTCAGAGTGGCTAAAATGAACAAATCAGGAGACTATAGATGCTAGAGAGGATGTGGAGAAACAGGAACCTTCTTGCACTGTTGGTGGGAATGCAAACTGGGCAGCCACTCTGGAAAACAGTGTGGAGGTTCCTCAAAAAATTAAAAATAGATCTACCCTATGACCCAGCAATAGCACCGCTAGGAGTTTACCCAAGGAATACAGGAGTGCTGATGCATAGGGGCACCTGTACCCCAATGTTCATAGCAGCACTTTCAACGGTAGCCAAACTATGGAAAGAGCCTAAATATCCATCAATATGTATTTATTTTAACACGACTGGTAGTCTAATAATATTACTACCTTAAAGTTAGAGTCTGCTTACTAGAAGCTTCTGTTCTATCTTGAACTAGACTGAAATTTGTCTCTTTGTCTATTCTAGAGCTATGAGTGGTAACCAGAATAAGACTTGGAGTTGATTCTAATTACAGAGCCTGAAATTCTGCCTCAAAGTACCTGTATTTGTTGTCTTCTCTAGGTTGGGACAGATATCTAAATAAGAACACAGTTCTTAACAAAAGGAAAATAAATGTAGAAAAATATTGTCAAATAATTTTCTGTGTTTGCAATCAGCTAAATGACCAACATGGCATCTGTACATTTGGACTTCTTTGGATACCATCAGACTATGACATTCTAGATATGACAAGCAACTTTCTAAGAAGAAATGTGAGGTTCTCTAGACGTAAAATAAAAAAAAAAAAATGGAGAGTAAAAAAAAAGTAAGAGTTTAACACTTTGACTTTCAGAGAAACGAAATAACATGACTAAGTTAAAATGTACTCCTAGATAGCAAAGGCTGGACATAAGCAACCATCTGCTTGATCTAGTTTACTTTCATCCTTACCTGTCTGCCCTTACCTGTCGCTTATTCCATCATGGTTCCCAGCTTTCGTTCGTGCTATGCAGCCTACCTGTAGTACCTTTTCTTTTTTCAGTTAACTATTTGAAGATATTTTAAATATGTAGATACAATATTTTAAATGTTTGTTTATTGATGCAGTATAATGTGGAAATTAAGATTTGGGGCTCTGAGATCAGACACACTAGGTTTGAATGTCTGTTCTACTAATTCTGCATAGCTTAGAGCAAATAACTTGTAAATTACCTTATTTAAATTTCCCTTGAATGTTTCCCTCTTCTGGAAAAGTTATTCATCATCATTCCAGTCCAGTCCCATAATTGTTCTCTAATTGTGACATCTAGCTCCATCTATTTCCATATCTGAAGGAGAGTTCTTTGAAGTCAGGCCCAGTGTGTTGTGTTACTGTTACCTCTTTAGCCTTTACCATTTTCAGTTTCTATCTTTATACTGACTCAGTCCCCTAGGTTCCTGAGTATATGACACTTTTCCATCTATTGAACCAATGATATTTTTTTTCTGGGTCTCTTTTTCACTTCTGCCTATTTTGTTTATTTTACTGCTTTCTTTCATCCACCTTAACTATTTAAGATTCTTCTTCCTCCTGTTATGCCTAAAATGAATGCACTCCTGAATATAAATAATACACAAAAATTTGGAATGCTATGTTACTGCATCATAACCCAGCTTTCCAGATTAATGCGAAAGTTATGAACATTACATTCAGTAATAAGACTGTAGGAGTTGATGTGTATTATAGAGAGCACAGAAGGGTATCTCTAATAACTGTTATTGGAATAAAAAGAATAAGTCAACAGAATTTAACAAACTGTTTTGTTAAAAAAAAGTCGCTGGCATGTAGATGGGGTAGGATTGGTTAAAGCAGGTCTTTCTCAGTTATTGGAAAAACAGTTCCTGTCCAATTATCTGCTGTGGTGACAGCTTAATATCAAGGAGCCGATGCAAATTTGTAACCCACAAATGATAATATGATAATACCTTTCATCTGCTATTTGATGATTGAGAAATCTTAAGCGTCAATAGTCAAGTGTATCTTTACAGTTTACTGACCATTGTTGGCATAGTGAAATGTGGATGAAATTGCTTCCATACTTTTTGGGGCAAATGTATGGACAACTTTACCATGAGGGTAGAAATATTAGAGAAACTAAAGAAGAAGTTATTATACTTTGAAATCTTCAAAGCACAGAACAAACCTATTTTTACTCCACTTTCATCTCTAGGACTTCACATACTCTAAGGGAATCTTCAAAGTGATGGTATGGTTTACGCAGTGGATTTATTGTTACCATCTCAGAGGAAGTTACAAATCGTATCTGTAAAACCTAGGTAAGGTATTCTAAATTTTTAATTATTTATTGATGCATTGTAATATGGAAGTTAAGATTTGGGGCTCTGAGATCAGACATCCTAGGTTCGAATGTCTGTTCTATTATTTCCGTGTAGCTTAGAGCAAGTTACTTGCCCCAAACTCAATTTTCTCAGTTGCAAAATTAGAATTTTAAATGGACCTGGGCCACAGGGCTGTGGTGAACTTTGAATGAGCATGAGAAATATATGGCATTCAAGAAGTGTGCAATACTTGTTTCTCATTATCTATAATTAGATAACTTACTGCCCACTCCCTTGGCTTTCCCTAAGGGGCTTAGATTTAAAGCCTTCAAAATAGAAAATGTCCATGTATTGTCCTTGGGGATTAAGAAAAGTGATAACTAAGAATACTTTTAACTCTGCCACTAGACGTTTTTTGTTTTTTTTTTGTTTTTTTTTTTTTCAGAAGCAGAAAGAGGGCTGAAGATGTGATGGTGTGTACCATAAGAAAGTAAGGGAAGCAAACGTTCACAGAGATGAAACAGAACAAGATATTAGGAGCTATGTAAAACTGAGAGAGAGACTTGTGGCATCGTAAGAAGGTCCAGGCGATAACTGTTGGTAGTCCTAGAGATGCAGTACCATGAGGAATGTGTAAATACTTAAAAAATAGTAAAACTGATGCATGCAGTGAAAAATGAAGCTAAGTGGCCAAGCTGTAGCTTAATTTTTATGCCAAATAATCTAATCTAAATCTTAGGTTTCCTTATTTTAATTAGCACATATTTTAAACTATAGCTGGAAAGACAGGATTAAAACTGCATCTTCATACTTAAAAAAATGCAAATAACTATCAAATCACACAAAACATACCTAGTTCTAAAGCATTTTTGTCATTTTTCCCCATTATCAAGCCAAATTTTCAGCCCTAGCATGCAATATTTGTGAAAATAATGCTTGCATTTTTATGTTAATATACAGCTGGAAGAGAGTACATAGCAATTATGTGATGACTAAAAGGCTCAAAAGCAAACTAGCGATGTTTTGGAAAATTTAATCCATTAAAAGCTCAGTTAAGCGAATAAAGAAAATACTTTTAACATATGGTTGTAGTAAAGGAAGGACTGGTAAACATTTTAGTATAATGTGATATTTTTGAATAATTTTACCTCTTAAACCAATATTTTCAGAAAATGGAATAAAAGACTTTTTAATCATCAGAACTCTATTTTTTTCCCCAGAACTCTAATTTTTAACATCATTTCATCTCATCTCCATCATATAGTTTCTAAAGTTTTCTGTAGTCTTGCTTCCCCTGACAAGGAGATAGTTATTGTCTCTTGCTCTCTGAAAGCAGTAAAGCAGACTTTCACTGTCTTCCAAATCGAACAGTCTCGTCTCTACTTCCCCATCTTTGTCTCAGAATTGCCCTCTGGATGTGTCTTCCAGACTCAAGTTCAGCTTACTCCTGCTGTCCAATACCACAGTCACCCTATCTTGCTGCCAGTGCACATTTATTAATTAGTCTGTTGCACATGCCACCTTATCTATGCCTAGCTTTGGACTCATCTCCTTTATCATGACTCATTATGATTTTGTCACGCAATCTCAAAATAATAGCACATTTTACTCTTCCTTTTCTCTTCAACCTGATTCTCTCTCACTCTTTTAAATAGACTGCTTATACTAGCTGTGCCTTTACCTTTCACATTGCCAATCTTTTGGGCATCTTCAACACACATTTCTGATAATCACCACCTTTGACATTTCTTATTCCCTCCACTTTTATGGTTTGCTCTCTGTTAGTCCTCCTATCTTTCTAACCATTCCTACCTTTCTTGCTGACTGTTCTTTGCGGGTTTTCTTTTTAAACTTGATCCCCCACCTGTGCACACAATTTTTTTTTCAGTTTATTTATTTTGAGAGAGCATGTGTGCACAGGGAAGAGGAGCAGAGAGAGGGAGAGAGAGAATCCCAAGCACGCTCTGCACTGTCAGTGCAGAGTCCAACGCGGCACTCGATTGCACGAACCACGAGACCATGCCCTAAGCCAAAATCAAGAGTTGGACACTCCACCTGCTGAGCCACACAGGTGCCCCTTGTGTGCACAATTGTTGTGTGTCCTCATATACAGCACCATTTTGATGAAACACGAATACAAATTATTTCTAAACTTATAAATAATTATAGAGTTCTCTCTCTTAATATTTTGCTGCATTTTAAATATCTTCAACTGAATCACTTGCAGGTACCTTCAACACAATGTATTCAACTCATTGTCTTGACCCCAAACATACCTCTCTTTTCTATTCCCTTGATACAGTGAAAGACACCAATACCTGCTGGGTTACGGAGCCAATTTAGGACAGCTAAGGTGGGTCCTCAATTGTTCACTGTTACTTATCTGATATCTTCAGTCATTTACTAAGTTCAGTAAGTTCTACTTCCTTGCTATTTCCCAAAACATTGCACCTTTACCCTTCCCACTGTCACAGCTTAGTTGAGAGTTACTACTTTTCAGTCAAATCACTATCTTCTAATTGTTCTTTTCTGTCTTTAGTTTGGACGATTCCTTTATCATAGCTCCCAGTAATCTTTCTAAAATATGCATCTGCGGTTTTCCTCCACACACCTCCATTAACCACACACCCCCTCCCGCCAGCGCTCTTCAGTCCTTATGCCCCAACACCTGAGTGCAAAGTTGAACAAATGCAATTGACATTTGAGTAAGAACCAGGTGTTTTTTCACTCCTGCCAATTCCCCTCTTTCAATGGCTTAATAAAACTTTTTATACATCTTATGTGTGGTCATCCAAAACCAATTTAGTTATCAGTACTCTGTGGGAGGAATATTATGTTTTTGTCTGTTTTAGGTAAGTGAATGTGCAAAAGAAAAGAGTGACCATTTTGACTTTGGACCTTGAGATATAACCAAATGACTTTGAATGCATGTTGCTGAATTAGTTGCTAGCTTCTATCTGGGAAGAAAGTTTTCAGTGTTTTGGGTTTTTCTTTTTCTTTGTTTTTATGATTCTCATGGTACCAGTGGTAGGTAGGACTACTCCTGATATTTACACATGAACAAGTGCATGTTTAGCTGTAAATCATATCCAAGTGTTTGATGGGTGAAAGAGTTTTGGAGTAAGCAGCGGGAGTTGTACCTGAAAAAAAAAAATCTGTAAATGATAAAAATGAAGTTTGTAGCTGCAGGATGGGAGAGTAAAAAAGAACAAGTCGAAGTGGGATCAGAATGCCAAGGTGATGAAAAAAATATAGTGGCCAATGTGAATTACTTGACATTCTTTTGTTAAGCTCTGTAGCTAATGAGAGAAATTAACAATCAAGCTAGTATTTTCTTTTTACTTGATATAAATTCCTACAAACCCAAATAAAATTGCAGATCTAGGCGTTTTAGAAGCTCATTATTTTGGGGGAACTTTAAATAGCTTGTCAAAATAAATGGGAGCACTGAAACAAAATCAGAAAAGCAAAGCTTTTAAAGTAGACTACTGAAGACTTTCCAAAAATGAATTAAAACTGTAGGCGAGTTTCATATTTCTTCCTTTCTTTATAGAGCATCTTTCCACAGGCATCTTTGTGGGGCAACCCAGTTGGGTGGATGCCCAAGAGAGAACAAAAGAGATAAAAGTTTACTGAATACACTGCAAGGGACCAGTGGGTAGAACAGCAAAGGAAAGCCTGTCTGGATGAGGTGGTGGTGAGGAGCCAGGAGCCATGTTATAGGGCAGAGTGAGGGAGTATGGGGCATATGGAGTTTTCCCTTTTTTGGTCATCTTAGGAACTATGCCTAGATTGTAACTGGTCAGTTAGGGCCTATGGCTATTTCAAGGTGGGTTGCTTAATGGGCCTGTTTTCTTGCCCTCAGTGGTCAAAGTGGGCCCTTTGCCTGGCACACGTTTCCATTGCTTCGGCCTGTTGCCTGAAGGTAGCATCTATCATCTTCACCAGCTAAAGTTTCCCATTTTCCAGTGAATCCTACATATATTTCCCAGACTGATTTTCCTTCAGTACATAGCTAATTATTCCTAAAAGGAAAAATAAAGTTCCACTCTGCAACTTGTCCAGTTTTACCTTTCTATAGTCGTTAAAGTTCTATATCTATATATTGATTTTTTTTTCTAGGTTTTCTCCATGCATCAGTAAACATATTATGTGCATACTATTTAAACCACATACTAGTTCCCAGTCAACTTTTATTGATTAAAAAGGACGAAATACTGGGGCACCTGGGTGGCTCAGTTGGCTTAGTGTCCAGCTTCAGCTCAGGTCATGATCTCGCAGTTTCTGAGTTCGAGCTCCGCGTCGGGCTCTGTCCTAACAGCTTGGAGCCTGGAGCCTGCTTCCGATTCTGTGTGTCCCTCTCTCTCTGCCCCTCCCCCGTCCATGCCCTGTCTCTCTCTGTCCCAAAAAAAATAAATAAACGTTGAAAAAAAATTTTTTTTAAAACATTAATGGAGGGGCGCCTGGGTGGCTCAGTCGGCTAAGCGTCTGACTTCAGCTCAGGTCACGATCTCACAGTTCGTGGGTTCAAGCCCCGTGTCGGGCTCTGTGCTGACAGCTCAGAGCCTGGAGCCTGTTTCAGATTCTGTGTCTCCCTCTCTCTCTGACCCTCCCCCATTCATGCTCTATCTCTCGCTGTCTCAAAAATAAACAAACGTTAAAAAAATTTTTTTAAAAACATTAATGGAGTAATTCATTTATTTATTTATTCATATTTATTGAGCACTCGTGTCAGTTGCTGACAGAAGATGGTTAAATATATATATTGAAGGCAGGAAAGGTTTATCTTTCTGATATTGATGGGAATGCTTTGCATGTTCACAACTAAGTCCGAATTTGATATTACTTTATGATTATTTTGCAGGAAATATATGTGTATCCTGACATAAACTACTATTTTTAAAAATCAGGAATAGGTCTTATATATTCAAACTTTAGTGTATGTTAAGGCAACTGTTTTCAGGTTTGAATTATATTAATAGACTTCATCAGGTTCTATACTTGTTTTGTCAAAATAGACAACACAGTAGGTTATTCTTCTAATGTGTGTTTTCTATCAGATTTTATGTTAATATTCAGTAAATGATAGGTTAAACTTTCCTTTTTGCAGTTACTGTCTTTTTTTTTTTTTTTACATATGGCATGCTGGTTTAAAAAAGAGAAAATGTAACTCTTTTTAAGGATGAATGGAATTGAAATTATTAGTTTCTTAATAGCAGACAGTAATTCACCTGTGAATCAGTATGGGCCTGGTGCATATGGAGAAGTCTTATGTTTAGAAAATTGCTTCAAGGATATTTAGTAGATTTGGGTTTTCTACCTCTTTTTTTTAATTTGTTTTTTAAGTTTTTTTTACATTTATTTATTTTTGAGAGACAGAGTGAGACAGAGCATAAGTGGGGTGTGGAGGCAGAGAGAGAGAAAGAGACACAGAATCTGAAGCAGGCTCCAGGCTCTGAGCAAGCATTCAACACAGAGCTTGATGTGGGGCTCGAACCCACAAACTATGAGATCATGATCTGAGCTAAAGTTGGTCACTTAACCGACTGAGCCACCCAGGCGCCCAGAGGGAAAGAGAATCCTAAGCAGGCTTGCACCACCAGTGCAGAGCCCATTGTGGGGCTGAGTTCGCCAACCCTGAGATCATGACCTGAGCCGAAACCAAGAGTCAGATGCTCAACCGACTGAGCCACGCAGACACCCTAGGTTTTCTACCTCTTAATGATGGATAATTAATGACTTAATGACAAAGGGAAATTATTTGTATGTCCTTTGAATCTTCAGATGATTTAATCTTATGAATCTGGTATTTTTCCTTTTCATGATTTCTTAGGCTACTTAGTGGTTGGTTAATTTGTGCATTTTCAAATACCAGCTATTGCATTAGATTGCCAATTTATCACATTCTTTTTTTTAAAAAAATTAACGTTTAGTTATTATTTTGAGAGAGAGAGAGAGCATGAGCAGGGGAGGAACAGAGAGACAGAGAGACACAGAATCTGAAGCAGGCTCCAGGCTCTGAGCAATCATTCAGCACAGAGCTTGATGCGGGGCTTGAACCCACAAACCATGAGATCATGACCTGAGCCGAAGTCAGACGTTTAAGCAACTGAGCCACCCAGGCACCTCAATTTATCACATTCTTTTCCTGCATTCTTGATATCTCTTGGGAACTTCATTCTTTTGCTTGTCTTCATATTCATTTTATTTTCATTGTCTTTGTTTCTTGAATACAAATGTAGTAAACAAAAATGGTCTCCAATAGGATTAAGGCAAAGAGTAAAAAAAAAAAAAAAAAAAAGAAGAAGGAAAACAAGGTAAAAATTTGAAGACATTTTAAAGTTACTTTAAAAGAAGTAAAGGATGTGAAGACTTATGCAGATGATTCTCCAATGGAAGAAACCACATAGCACAAACCTAGGCAGAGTTAAAGGTCCCTATGAACCTAAAGTCCATTGCAGAGACACGTGAGAGTTGGCGCTGCCAGCAGCTGGGAGAATTATACCCAATGGCAGCCTTTCTGACATTTGCTCAAAACTCTTCTTTTTCTTTACTCAATTAAGTCCCCTCCCAATACAATCACCGTAGAGGCTATGACTATTTGGTTCTGAGCTCATTAGGAAAACCTAACTTTGTGAAGAATTCCCAAAATGTATTTCAAAACTAGAAGAATCAAAAAGCAATATTCCCAGGGCACCCTGGTGGCTCAGTCGGTTAAGTGTCTATCTCTTGTTTTCGGCTCAGTTCTTGGTCTCACGAGTCAAGATCTCACAGCTCGTGAGTTCAAGCCCTGTGTTAGGTTCTGCACTGACAGTGTGGAGCCTCCTTGGGATTCTCCCTCTCCCTCTTTGCCTCTCCCACATGCTCTCTCTCTCTCTCTCTCTCTCTCTCGCTCGCTCAAAAATAAATAAATAAATAAATAAACTTAAAAAAAAAAAAAAGGCAGTATTCCCTGTATAGCATTGTCCAGCAGGCTCAAGTTGGTTGGTTTGTATTCTGTGGTTAATTTCCTTAACTATGATTCATTTTAATTGGCATATAAACTGACTAGGTCTGCATATTTCAGGCAAAATGACAGAATCTAGTGTTAATTACTATCACTGTAGCAAGAAATTGAACAATTTGTTGTGGAATATGGGATATATAAATTCAAAACCCATTCAACAACCCATTTGCTGGTAAGAAGTAACCATGAATAATTTCACTTCCATTGGTCAGTATGATTTTTCTTCAGTATATTTAATCATATTTGTTCATTTTAAGCACCATCATGACCTAATGGTTCCCTATAAACTTCACTGATTCTAATATATGAAAATATTTTTAAATTTAATGTGTAAATCTTTACTGTTTGGTCTTTCAGGGTAACCTCCTAATAAATATGTGTAAATATATACATACATACATATATTTTAATGCTATCCCAGATGTTTTAAAGTATCTTTTCTGTATTAAAAAAAAAAAAAAGCATCTCAGGCTCATTTGGGGATTTTTCTGAGTAAATATTGGAATTCATGGACAAAACACATTTTGTTGAGTGGAAGAAGCCAAACTCAAAAGACCACACATTATATAATTTCAGTCATCTAACATTCTAAAGAGACAAAACTGAGCAATGGAAAACAGAGGAATGTTTTCCAGTTGTGGAGGGAAGGATGGATCACTATGAAACGATGCATAGAATAAGTTTTAAGGTAATGGAACTGTTCTTTTTGGTACTTCAGTAGTAGATACATGGCTTTATGTATTTATCAAACGCATAGAGCGTACATAAAAAAGGGTAAGCTTCAATGTATGCAAACTAAAAAAATTATATCAGGTGCCTAGGATCCCAGAATGTAATATAAACTGTGACAAAATGAATATAACTGTACGAAAAATTTTTGACACAACCTTACTACAGGGAGTGGAGATAAAAAGTTGATCTAAGTAATACCAACAAATGGCATTTAGACTGAACACTGTAGAGCTGAAGGACATGAAGGCATAGCATGGTGTAACTGTTCTGAATCTGCATTATATGTCTGTTCAGGTTAAACAAGTCAGTGGATGGTGAGTTATTTGGTCAAGTTTGTCACTATTGGGCAGGAAAAATATAGAAAAGCAAGAGAGAATAAATAACCAGCACTTGTTTGGAGTATGAGACATCAGTATGAATTTAACATTTAGTTTAATATAGGTAAATATGGATAGATACAGAAATAACGATAGGTGTGTTTATATACATATGTTCGTTGTATACGTGCATGTATGCCCTAGATAATTTGCTAAGAAGCAATAACAATTTGTAGAAGCAATAACAATCCAATAGCTAAGAGCACACCCAGCACCTAGTTTTTGGTTTCTAAATGCCATTATTCAATGAAAAGGAAAAGGGCTTGTAGAAATGGCTGTGCTAGGGCTGAGTTAGGTAAGGTGCCTTAATGAACCCAGAGCACCTTTTAGTATCAGAAAGCAAATAAGTACTCAAAAAGCTAAGGAGGAGTATGTCAAAAGAAATAAAAGCCAAAGTGGAAGAGCTACTAAGAGTCAAACAAAGCTGGAATAATGTTAACAATAAAATACATTGTGTGGTATTGAGTTAAAAAAAAAACAATGTATAACACAAATATACATGATTCCATACTTATATAAATAAATGATTGAACAAATAAATAAATGGGGAGAAAGGACACATCCTCCTAAGAGAAGAATTATAAATAATATAAGTAAATACTGCCCCCTGCAGGAGATGGGACTGAATTCCATGCTTATTGATAAAATTCTTTAGAAGAAAACCTCCTTAATCTGACTAAGAGTATATCCATAAATCTACAAAGATCACATTTAGTGGTTAATATTAAAATGTTTCTACTTGTGAGTAGGAATGAGACACATAGGAATTCTAGCCAGTGCTATTGGTTTCCAGCAAGAGAAAAAAAAAATGTATATACAATCGAAAATAGAGAAAAACATGACTTTTTAAACAGATGACATGATTGTATACATGGAAACTTCAAAATAATCGAATGGGGGCGCCTGGGTGGCGCAGTCGGTTAAGCGTCCGGCTTCAGCCAGGTCACGATCTCGCGGTCCGTGAGTTCGAGCCCCGCGTCAGGCTCTGGGCTGATCAGAGCATGGAGCCTGTTTCCGATTCTGTGTCTCCCTCTCTCTCTGCCCCTCCCCCGTTCATGCACTGTCTCTCTCTGTCCCAAAAAAATAAATAAACGTTAAAAAATAAAACACAAAATAATTGAATGAATATTATTATAATTTGGTATTTCAAGGTTTCTGGATTTAAGACCTATATATAAAAACCACTATATTTCTACACATTAGTGACAAAAATAGAATGTGAAACTTACAATGATATAATTTATAACAGTGTTAAAGCATATCCAATGCAGAGAAATAAATTTTATAAAAGATGTACAACCTTTTTACACAGAGCATTAGTTGGCACTAGAGAAATTAAAGAAAATCTAAATAACTAAAAGGTTCTGTCATTACTGATACTAAAAGAGTCAAAGTTATAAAGATGTAATTCTTAAAACAATAAATTCAATGCAATAACAATAAAAACCACTCAGGATCTTGAAAGGTTTGTTGTGGAGTGTGAATTGGTAACTTTATTTGAAAATTTGTATGGGGGTGCCAGGGTGGCTCAGTCAGTTAAACGTCTGACTTTGGCTCAGGTCATGATCTCACAGTTTGTGAGTTCAAGCCCCACATCGGGCTCCGTGCTGACAGATTGGAGTATGGAGCCTGCTTCAGATTCTATATCTCCCTCTCTCTCTGCCCCTTCTCCACTCATGCGCTCGCTCTCTCTCTCTCTCTCTCTCTCTCTCTCAAAAATGAAAAGTAAAAACAAACAAACAAAAAGACAAAAGGAAAAACATTAAAAAAAGTATAAAAAAATAAGAAAAAAAATGAAAATTTGTATGGAAGCATATGGAAAAATAGCCAAGACAAACATTGACGGACAATAAAGGTGGAGGCATCTACTGAATACCAGGAGTTATTTTTAAACTTCAAGACAATATACAGTATGTTGGTGCAAGGATATACAAATAGAGCAATGGAGCAGAATAGAGGCTCCAGAACCAAACACAAACATAGTCATTTGGTCAAGGATGATGGTGTCTTTGTAGTGCCGTAGAGAAAAGATGATTGTCAGTAAACTGTTTATCTCTTCCTCTACCCTCTTACCAATAAGCCTTTTATGTTTCACTTAAGTAATTTCACTTATCCATGTTTTTGTATAATACAGTTAATTCAGGGTTTCTAAAAAAAAAAAAACAGATAGGAGATACTTGACCTCCACTGCTTCACAAAGAACTTTTTATTCTTCTCCTTCCCTAGTGTGCAACTCTTCAGGACACTTTAGCTTTGTGCTTGCCTGCTCATCAGGTCCTGTTAAGTGGTGCAAACAAACATGAGTACAATTTCCTGAGAGTTGATTGCAAACCTGGATTCATTGAAGGCAAACTTTCCAAAGGTATTGTCAGTCGCCATGACAAGTTAGTTTCTGCTAGGCTTACCTGCTTACTTACATTAATTTTTGCCTAATAACGTGGGTATTTAAGGTTGTGAATGTTGCTTTCTTACTTACATTACTTACTTACATTACTTACTTACATTAATTTTTGGCTAATAACGTGGGTATTTAAGGTTGTGAATGTTGCTTTCATTATAACTTTAGACATTTCTCCCAGGGTAGGATTTTTAGAGCTTTAAATAATTTGTTTTCTAAATATTCTGTGATGTGAGTTTTACTTTCTTGTTTTACTCATTAGTTAAGAGGGAAATTTTTGTGTGATGAGAGACTTTGCATATGTTTCTATGTTTTAAAGTATCTTGGTTCCAGATTCAGTGATTTGAGTTCTGAGATTTTGGTCTTTAATATTATTCCACTTTAAATTATTGTTTTGCTTATCGTCTTTTTGTCTATTTTCCGTAAATATTCAACTGCTTCAAATTATTATATGCTCTTTTTATTGGAGTTTTCCTTCAAAGCCAAAATTATGCCTTCCCCTAACTCTACTTCTAAATTAGTTCACTGATACTTTAAAAGAATGAAATTTCTGAAACATTACAGTATGGTCTGGTATTTGAGTCTGTCTTGTCACAGTTTTTATCCGAAGAAATTGAACAGTGAGTTCCTTTTTTTTCATGGTATAGATCATTACTGGGCTTCCACCTTTTTTCTTGGTTAACTGTTTCCTCAGAGTTTTTTTTGTTTGTTTTATGTTTTCTTTTTTTACTGAAAAGATGAGAGTGATGGTAGTGGACCAAGGCCATATTCACCACCCACAGTGTATACAGGAGGCTAGTTAATTTTCAGGGTGCAGGAGATTCTGGGTCTCATAGTGAGAAGACAACATATAGATGAAGTCGTACAAAGAGCCTCTGATGCTGTTACTGTCTGTTTGTGAGACAGTTTGAGCTTGCCCTGATGTGCTGGCTGAACAAATCCACATTAGTTATCACTGATGCAAACTGCTTTCATTGTCTGTGTATTCTGGGTTGTTTTAGAAGGTTCCATGTCAGGTGATATTTTAAAGGGAATAATGTCTTTATTTCAGTTTATTCAATGGAAAGAATCTTTCTGCTTTTTTTTTAATCTTTAGGAATTACTTTTACTTTTTATTTTGAAATATATCACACTCTATGTGGTTTTATGTACTGAAAATCCCTAGGTTAATCACACAGGTCTTGAAGGCCATTTGCAATACTTTTCTTGGATGTATGCTAGTAGTAGATGCCTCCGTATGGATCTGCATTTAGGCTTTTCATGTGCACACATTCAAACCTGGATCTGCCAGCCTACTCCGCTGAAATCTAAACTTTTAAACTTTTCCCACCTATGCCATCTTTTCAAAGCAATAAATAAATAAATAAATAAATAAATAAATAAATAAATAAATAAGAGACAGAGAGAGAGAGAAAGGAATTATCTGCAGGACAGAGGTCCCATCATCCTCGTCAGTCTATTTTGCAGGTATGACTCACCTGGATGTTTTAGTTGTTGTTGTTGTTGTTTTATTTTGTTTTAAGGTTTATTTATTTTTGAGAGAGAGAGAGAGAGAGAGACAAAGCATGAGTGGGAGAGGGGCAGAGAGAGAGGGAGACACAGAATCCGAAGTAGGCTCCAGGCTCTGAGCTGTCACCACAGAGCCTGACTTGGGGCTCAAACTCACGGACTGTGAGAAAATGACCTGAGCTGAAGTCGGATGTTCAACTGACTGAGCCACCCAGGCGCCCCATCACCTGGATGTTTGTTAATTTTACTTTGCCACTGCATCTCAAAGCTAATCTTAAACAGCAGCAAGACTGGATTCTTCTACTGTTTACAAATATGCTAATGAAGACTCATTGTTAATCCTCCCTTAGTAGTCCTAATCTATAAATTTAGGGAAAAAACCCAATGTGAGCCAGTATTATGGAGGTCCAAATTCAATTGACATATCCCACAATTATAACTTCATCATAAGATCTTCCCATCTTTTACTTATATAAAAAAAAAAATCTGAGAAGTGTTCTCCAAAGAATAAGTTTGCTGAGATTCTAAATCATAAGCAAGGAATTGTCGAAACACAGAAACTAAACTGAGAGGAAGAACTTGGGTAAGGCCGATAGATTAAAGGCTAAGAGCCAGCTATGAGAAATATTTACAAATGGAGAACAGAACCTAGAGATTGAGCAATTTCTGAAGTGACAATGGAGGCATTCTGTAGATTGCTTGTGACCTTAGAAGTGGATAGAAAGGAAGCATTAAAGTAAAGTGAACCCCATATTTCCATAGTTGTGGAAAACTGAAACTGCAAATCCATATTAAACTTTTTTTGAAAAATGTCACTCACTCAGGTCATGAATTCAGTGAGAAAATGTGCAGAAAACAAAGACTTATATCTTTTCACAACTCACCTGAAAAATAAAGCACCATAGAGATTTTTGTCTGACACCTCACAATCAAAAATAAATGATTATAAAGAAGATACCCAGAATCTCAAAGAAACATCCATATATTGCTTCAGGAGATAACCACAGTTGCTTCCATTGAATGCTGATTCAGGAATATCTAAATATTATTTACAGAATGTGTGAAAATGACTTATACTCTCCAGCCATCAAACACCCACTTCCACAATTTATTACCAACTCTTATTAATACTACCTCCTAAATGCCTCTTACTATTACTGTTGTCACCTGAAACTCTGACACAGGAGCAAAGGCAATAATGGAACAAAGATAGTCTCTTCAACAAATGAAGCTGGAACAGCTGAATACCCACAAGCAAAAAAATTAATCTTAACACAAACCTTTAATCGCTTCACAAAAATTAACTCAAAATGGATCACAGACCTAAATATTGCATTCAAAACTATAAAACTCCTAGAAGATAATGTTGGAAACAACCTCGATAACCTTGGGTATGGTGATGCCATTTTGGATACAACATCAAAGCCACAACAATCCATGAAAGAAATAATTGATAAGCTGGACTTCATTAAAATTAAAAACTTTCTCTCTGTGAAAAACAATGTCAAGAGAATGAGAAGACAAGCCACACCCTGGGAGAATGTATTTACTAGAGACATATCTGATAAAGGAATATTATTCAAATTATACAAAGAACCCTTAAAGCTCACAATAAGAAAAAAATTTGGTTTAAAAAAGTGGGCTGAAGACCTTAGCATATCTCACCAAAGAAAATATACAGATGACAAAGGAGCATATGAAAAGATGTTCCACATACGTCACTGGAGCAAACCAAATTAAAACATCAGTAAGATACACACCTATTAGAATGGCCAAAATCTGAAACATTGACAACACCAAATGCTGGTGAGAATGTAGTAGGAATGTATTTATTGCTGGCAGGAATGCAAAATGGTACAACCACTTTAGAAGACAGGTTTATGGTTTCTTGTAGAACTAAGCATATTCTTACATACAATTCAGTAGTCATGCTCTTTGGTATTTACCCAGAGGAGCTCTAAACTAACATTCACACAAAAACCTGCATAGGGTTGTTTATAACAACTAACTTATTAATAGTTGACAAAACTTAGAAGGAACCAACACGTCCATTAGTAGGGGGATGGATGAATAAAGTATAGTACATCTGGACAATGGAATATTATTCATTCCTACAAAAAAGTGAGCTATCGAGCCATGAAAAAACATGGAGGAAACTTAAATGCCTATTACTAAGTGGAAGAAGCCAGTCTGTAAAGGCTCTATACTGTATGAGTCCAACTATATAATATTCTGGAAAAGACCAAACCATGTAGACAATAAAAAGATTAGCGGTTGCCTGGGAGGTGGGGAAGGGGATTTTGAAGAGGTAAAGCACAGTGGATATTAGGGAAGTGAAAATAATTTGTATGGTACTATAATGATGGGTACATATCATTATACATTTATCCAAATCATAGAATGTACAGTTCCAAGGGTGAATCTTCATATTAACTATGGACTTTGGGTAACTATGATGTGTCAATGTAGGTTCATCCTTGGTAACAAAATGCACCACTGTTGTGAGTAATGTTGATATAGGGTAGGCTATGCATGTGTAGGATCAAGGGTATGTGGTAAATCTCTGTACCTTTCTCTCAAACTGTGGCTATGCCACAGCTAATGGGGAGTTTTTGTTTGTTTGTTTGTTTGTTTAACTTACATCCAAGTTAGTTAGCATATAATGCAACAATGATTTCAGGAGTAGATTCCTTAATGCCCCTTACCCATTTAACCCATCCCCATTCCCACAACCCCTCCAGTAACTCTCTGTTTGTTCTCCAAATTTAAGAGTCTCTTATGTTTTGTCCCCCTCCCTGTTTTTATATTATTTTTGCTTTCCTTCCCTTGTATTCATCTGTTCTGTGTCTTAAAGTCCTCATATCAGTGAAGTCATATGATATTTCTACTTGGATGGGGAGTTTTTAATAAGAAAGTGATGTAATGCCATTTGTTATTTGAAGATAATTCAAGTAACACTGTAGAAGACCCTTTAGACTGAGGGATGTTTCAAAGAGACAGGAATGTTGATGAAGTGTCTTCATTCAACATAAGTCTTGTCAAGGCAAAATTGTGTAAGAGCTACAGATTAGAAGGTTTTGGCCTTTGTTTCACTCTGTGAGAGGGGGTGTGGCATAATCCTTACAGCCTGTTAGGCCTACGTTCAAGTTTTGGCTCTAAAAAATGCCAGCTGTAAGACCTTAGGCCAATTGTTTTAACCTCTTTTGCCCTTCTTTTTCACCCATTAAACAGGGATAATAATAGCAATTTCATAAGTTTTGTGAAGATTATGGGAAATAGTAGATGTTAAGCTCCGAAACTAAGATGACTGACAAAAAATAGACACATAATAATTTATATTTGCTGTAATTAGTATGCTTAGGGATAATGTTTTTAATGTTTAATTTCTAAAAATTGCTTAATTCTGTATATAATCAATAAGACACTGTTGGCCCATTTTGCCTAATGACATGCCTGCAATATTTCTCCTCTAATACAACTTCCCGATTGTGTGTCTGGGTTCTTTCTGGCCCTCAGGTATTCTTTACCACAATGAAATGGTGGGGAAAAGAAGTGTAAACCACTCTGAAAGAAATCTGTTTCTATCTGGGATTCAGGATGGAAACTGGCCCTCCTTGGTATGGCATGACACTCCTTGTATGTCACTGGTTGCCATGCTTGAAAGCAGTAACTCACTTTATGCTCAGTACCAAAAAGGTTAGCATAAAATATCACAGTAGCCCTGGTGAAGAGATGATGATATTCTATATCATGACTATGGCTGTGGAACAGATTTGAACATTTATAACGATGTATCAAGGATCTTGCTGGATAGGGAAGATGAAGTGGCAAAGACAAAGGAATTGATTCCAGGCTTTTGGCCTGTTTGGATGAATTTTAATATTACACAACTGAGAAGTCATCATATCTCCCTTTATTCCCTATTTTTCTGGTTCTTTCTGAGCTATATCACTTTCTCCTAACACCCATTTGAACATAATTCAGTATTTCTTAAAATTATCTCTGAAAGATACACCTGCAGAATCATTCTTGGAAAGTATAGGATTTACTGAAGACCAAGGAGAGATATTGAAAAATTTTTAGAAATTCTTTAAAAGTGTTTAGCGGGGTGAACCATGTTTCATTTCATTTTTTCCCATGATTCTTACCCCCATAGAATTTCCAGTCTTTAAAAAAAAAAAAAAAAGATTTATAAACTTGCCAGAGGCTCTTCTCTTTTCCATATTTCCTCTGTGTATTTCTAGTCACTCATTGTTCGGTATGAAGTAGTGAATTCAGTTCTACTCCCACCTTCCATTTCCAGAGTCACGTATGAAATTCACAAGATGTACAGGACAAAATCTCCCTCTTCCTGTGGTTCATTTGATATGCTTTACTGAAATACCAGTACAAACAGTACAAGAGTGAGTCATATCCTAAGAAGAATAATAGAAGCTCTGTTTAATCTTTTTATAATATTAACTATGAGAGAGAAAATAGTGTAAAAAATAATAACTGCCAATATGCATGAGAGGTAGGATTTGTGTATGTTCAATTTTAATATGTTTGTTGGCTTTTGTAACATCTAGGTTTGATGCCTAGGACACTGTTAGAAATAGGGTTCTGGAATATGGCAATGAATGGATCTGCAACAGATTAGGGTTAAGATAGCTGAGCTGGGTAAGAAATGATCAGAATATATAGATTCAAATATAGTAGGACTGGAATGAAGTGCTGAAAAAGGGAGAAAAATTCTTCCTGAACTTTCATATCAGAATGTTCTTGGGAATGACTATTCAGCCACTGTATTTACTTTCAGGTTACCAATCTTCCAAATCTCTCAATATATTATGAGAAATCAATATACATGTCTTTAATTTACTTAATACATAATAAATAGAAAATTTCTTTTAACTATAAAATTTAGATAAACTTAAAGGCAAATTAAGATTTTTCTTAATGTTCGTATCCCTCATCATGCACTGAATTCCACATGATTCTAACTCAGACTCTGATATTCACAAAGGAAGCCATTATTTTGAATTTTGAATTTTTCTCAAAAAAACCATATTGGGTTTTTATCTCTTACTAATAGGATAGTTGTATTAAATATTACAATTTAAATAAAGGTTGTATTTATATAAATTGCCTAATTCTGTGCTTAGAGTATAGTACTAATACTAATAAATAGAAATATTAACTAACATTTATAGATCTGGGAGCAATCCTAAGGGTTTTGTATATGTTAGGGTGTTTAGTCCTATAAATAATTTTAGAAAATAGATAACTTATGAAGTAAATAATAGAATGTATTAACTTCTATTCTTATCCTTATTTCAGAGATGAGGAAAATGAATCAGAGAAGGGTAAGTAACCTGATCAAACTTATACAGCTGGTCACTTTGAACCAATGCAGTTAGGTTTCCAACATTGACACTTTAAAAACTACATAATACTGTAGTCTTGTTTTCTCCCT
The DNA here is from genome assembly GCF_014898765.1 of Herpailurus yagouaroundi. NCBI lineage: Eukaryota > Metazoa > Chordata > Mammalia > Carnivora > Felidae > Herpailurus > Herpailurus yagouaroundi. The sequence continues at coordinate 3,646,341 of NW_024412452.1, forward strand.
GCCTTTTGCAACAATGAAATTTCAAAAATTTAAAGTGGCTACTACTTACCCAAATATACAATTCATAAATGGAATGAATTTTAAAAATTCATGACTTCTAACTATAGGCTAAGGCTTTTGTTTGTTTCTTTATTTGCTTGGTGGTTATTTTTCCTTGCTTTCTTTTTATTTTCTACCCTACTGCCATATAAGCTATGGAAAAATGTAGAAAGAAAAAGTCAGATGGTCATAACAAGTTATTTATTCCACATAAATTAATCAACACTATGCCTGATAACATGCTGGGTATATAGAAATAGACAAAACAAAACAAAACCAAAAAACAAAAGGTTTTGTTACTGAGAGATGGAAAAGGAAAAAAGCCTCACTTCTTTTCCCTGCCACAGTAAAAAATTACAGGACAGTGAAACAAAATTATTAGCAGAGCAAAGTTTTATTAAAGTACATTCCAAGGGAGGAGGGGGTCAGTCAAGAGAGAGGATGGCCCCAGAAACTCCAGGTGTGGGCTTATATCATTTTTTTTTTCCTTAGGACTGGTCGTAGGGTGTCATCATTAGAGTGACAGGCTAGATTCTATAATAATTAGCCAACTACTCATGTCCTTTCCCAAGATGCACTGGAAATGCCTGCCTGGGGTGGGAAACTGCAACATTATTTCTATTCTAAGGACATAGGTCAAATAAGGACGAGCAGCTGCCTTCTGCACAAGTGCAACAAGCAGGACAAACTTAACTCTTCCTCTGCCAGGATGTTGTAACCTCAAGCCCACTGCTAGATGGGAGGAATGAGGTGGTCCCTGGGCGGTCCTCTGTTGGGGCTCTCCATCAGGACGTCTAAGGTCCATCCTCCTGTCACTCATGCCTAGTTTCCCACCTAACAGTTTCTGCTCTTTAAATTCAGTAGTGGAGTCAAATAACAAAATGTATAATTCCCATTCTCTTAAGAGTGGGCTGCTGATTGAAACTTAGTGGCTTGCTTTTGAAGGATAAAGGACGAAAATGGAAAAATAGGGGCTTTATATAGGATAAACCTGACAGTCACTATGTTAGCCAAGTGATCATGCCAACATCATCAGGAATAAGCTGTCTTAATTTCGTGTACCTCCTGATATGAAGTAAGGGGGAAATTCATTTCACCTCTGTGGTATTCTTCCTAAAAATCCATAAGCACATCTAATCGTGAGAAACATCAGGGGGAAAAAAAGTCTAATTGAGAGACATCAAAATAGGACTATTGTTCTTGAAAACTATCAAAGTTATAAAAAAATAAAGGTAAAGGAAATGTAACAAATTAGAAAATACAAAAGAAACAATAGCTAAATGCAGCGATAGATTTATTCTTTATTGATAGATCCTAGAACCACACACACACATATACAAAAGACATTAGTGGACAAACTACTTGCTGGTGAAATCCAAATAAAGTTTTTTACTTAGTTACCAATGTTCTAATTTAAATGTCCTAGTTTTAATAAATGTACTATGGTTATATGTTAATATAAGGATAAGCTAGGTGAAGGGTATATGGTACTAAACTCTTCTACGAACTTAAAATCACTAAAAAATGAAAATTTGGGGCACCTGGGTTGATCTCAGCTCAGGTCATGATCTCACGGTTTGTGAGTTCAAGCTCCGGATCAGGCTCTGTGCTGACAGCATGGAGCCTGCTTGGAATTCTCTCTCCTTCTCTTTCTATTCCTGCCCCATTCGTGTACTTGCTTGCTCACCACCCTCCCTCAAAATAATTAATTAATTAATTAAATTTTTAAAACAGTTTTCAATTATTACAATATTAGTACATGCTCTTAAGAACACATCTAAAGAAGTATCTAGAGTAGGGGGTGGCAAATTATAGTCTCATAGGCAAAATGCTGCCTTGACCTATTTTGGATGGCCTGAGAGCTAAGAATACTTTTACAATTTAAAGGATTAGAAACAAAACAAAACAACAACAAAGAGTATACGACAGGGACCTGATGTGGTCTGCAAAACTAAAATATTTTCTATTGGCCCTTTGCAGGAAAATGTCGCTGTTCCCAGGTTGAGAGAATCAAGAAATAACACTTGGAAGGAAGATCTTCTAAACTAAAAACTGAAAAGTGGGAAGGCATCAGCCTAAGGAAGCAGCACATGAGTATAATGAAAGGGTAAGGTGCTAAAATGCGAGGCAATGTTCCAGGCCAAAGAGAGACATGTGGGAAGACAGAAGGAATGTGAGATTATGACCCATTTAGAAACTAAGAGTGGAAATAATGGCCACATGGCTAGAGATCTGGATGGCACCGTGCAAGAGGAATTGATGCTGGGGAGTTAAGCAAGGGCTGGAGCTTGCATGCATGCCACATGACTACATTCAGAATTCATGATAGTGATTGGATAGCTTATAAACTGCTGTATGCCATGATACATTGCGTATTTCTAAAACAGGTCACTCTGGAGAAGGGAGTGGAGGAGGAATAAGACTGGTGACTGACAGACCAGTTAAGCATTTGTACTGTTCCGTTAAAAAAATAATAATAATGTTGGGAGCACCTGGGTGGCTCAGTCAGTTAAGCATCTGACTTCAGCTCAGGTCAAGATCTCATGATTCATGGGTTCAAGCCCTGCATCGGGTTCTGTGCTGACAGCTCAGAGCCTGGAGCCTGCTTCTGATTCTGTCTCTCCCTCTCTCTCTCTGCCTCTCAAAAAATGAATAAATGTTAAAAAATTTAAAAAAATATATAATGTTGGCTTGTTCTGAAGTAATGACCATGATGTGAAGAGAACTGAAGATATTCGAGTTCATTTTATGGGGTAGAATTGGTAACATTGGATATACATATAGAGGGAGACAGATGACAAAAATGACAGCACTCATTGGCGTTACCCACCAACACTGTGAATGTATATGTTTGAGCAACTTTTGGAGGAAGTGATGTGACATGATTCTGGAGCATCGACTATATCCCAAGGTTTAGGTTTTTAGTCATATGGGCTTTGATGCCTCAATTGGGAAACTGGCTAATGGTACCCAAACTCACCAAGTCATGAAACCTAAGGATGTCTTGTAACTCTAAAGACTGTGTAGCCAGATACTCTAATCCTTGCTTGAATGTATTCTACAAACTTTTCTACCAGAAAGCCGGCCTCCTGATCTGAAATAACTTCCCACCCTTGCCCGGAGTAAACAAAACTCCCTGAAGAGTTGACCTGAAAAATAAAAGTGCAACCTGGTGGAAAATCTAATAAGCAAGGGCTTTCTAATTGCTCTATTGTTCTCAAATTGCTGCAGGCAAGAATTGTTGGAAGTGAGCTGCCTGCTGGCTGTGCCTCTATTCTAACCTTGAAATCTGGCTACTTCAAGTGAGGAGCACTTGAAGGTGAGGTGGCTGCTGCAGGAGGCATACCACTGGGTTTGCTGATCTGCTTTGCCCTGCCTCAGAGTGCTCATCTCAGACATAGGTAATGGCTGTTTCCTGGGATGGCTGTTCCATGGCCCTTCACCCATTACTCACGACAGCCATTCACCTGTAAACTGAAACTGCCAGTCAAGAATGTATTGGAAAATGGAGGAAAGGTGTCAATGTAGTTCAACTTTATACTTTATTTATGTTTTTTTGCATCTTTGTAGTGAAATAAGTATATTATACCTAAGGAAAAAATAAGATACATACTGCTTGTAAGGGGTCTTCAGAGGTATTCTTTCAAGTAAGAGTTTGGTATCACTCCAACTAAATTCAAATATTCTTGAACATAAATAATTTTTAAAATTTGTTTTAGACCTCTTTTCTAAACTATTGAGTGTAACATAGTTTATTCTCAGCTAATCAACTGTGAAAAGCCTCACTCTTTGACATTAAAAATCCTGAACAAGTTGCTACCACTCACCTGGTTGACTTTTATCCAGAACAACAAAATCTAATGTCATAAGGGCTCAGTAGGAAGGAAAGAAAATAAGACACTGGTGAGAGCTAGCCTTTCAGCCTCAAATTTAAGAAGAGAAGCCAACACTAAAATTCTTTGCATTTGAAGATTTGCATATGAAGCGATGTTTTTGAAATGTCTTTTACTAAGGGATAAATAGAAAATGTGAAAGGTTAAATAATTTACTGTGGTAATTTAATTTATAAAGACAGCTCTGTAGTTGATTCAGTTTCCCTGAACTTTAATGCCTCAAAACAGATTATATGTGTGTGTATCAGCACACCCTAAAGCTCGTGTGTATGTAATTATCATATGTAATAATGATGAACTGATGCTTTTTCAAAATTCCTAGAAACACACACACACACACACACACACACACACACACACACACACACAAAATGCCTAGGAAATCCAAGTAGCCAGGAAAATAAATTCTCTGAGGCGAGAGGTGACTGCAAAAACAAACACACAAAAATCTGAAGCAAAAGTCACACAAAAAAACCAAACCAACAAACAAAAACAAATTCAATCTTTCTTTTACAAAATTTTCCTATATTTTAGGAATATTTCCTACATTTTAGGAAAATTTCTAAAATTTCCTGAAAGTCATGGTAGCAGATCAGTGGCTTCTGTGTACTAAAATCACTTATCAAACTCAGGTCTTCCAAGTTCTCAGTGTCATTATTCTGAACACTAAGGATTTTTACCACACAACTGGAAATGTAACAAGAAGGGTTATAAAATATTGGTCTTAGTGGCTTAGAATATCTTTGGTCAAATCCCTCAATTTGCATTAGTTTAAATTCAATATTAATGATATTTATCAAACATCTACTCTTTTCTAAATGTTCTGTCACAGAGAAAATATTAGATAGTTTGGAGAGTTTGGGTGATCCCAATGGTTTTTGAAAGTATCATTTTGCTTATATAATACTTTCTGATATATTTAATTACATGGAACTATAAGGGAAAAACAAAATATCAACAAGAATAACATATTCATGATGTAGATGTAACTGGGCCATTTTCAAGCTTATCGTGGTAAAGAAATGTTCAGCATGGTTTGATAAGTCTCACAAACTTATGGAAAGCAAAATTTTACATTTAAATTATAACAATGATCCAATGATCAGAAACCCTATAAAGCAATACAACGAAATTAACTGGCACCTAAAAAAAATAACATTCTAGTCACATTCCTGCAAATAGCCTACAAGAGAAAATTCAGTGAGAACCATATAAGATGCATAGCAAGCAAGCCCAAAGACCTTTTGCGAAATTCTAGATGTTAGTTCTTCCTTCCTTCCTTCCTTCCTTGTAAGAGGTAAGAAGAAATATATACAACCAAGGAAGAATATAAGAATGTGATAAAAATATAGAAGAGTCAGGAAGACCTGAACTCAAAATGAGCTGTGGCTTGTGAGAATGTTGAATGTAAGTGGTTCTTCAGTCAGTGTTTGCAGTGGGGGGATAAGCAGAAAGGAGGTCAACCTGCTTAAGGCAGGTGCTATCATTTCAATAAAGTCAAAGACAAAGGAGACTGTCCTATTCTAATTTTTCTTCTGTTACCATCATCAAATACAAAGCTCTTCAAACTTCAGAGTGGGATAAATATAGAAAAGAAAGAATTAAATACTTCAATCAGATATTTCAG